>NW_012267399.1:3078308-3104296 GCF_000151885.1 Dipodomys ordii | reverse complement strand
CGTGTGCGGCCGGCGGGTTCCGGGCGAGCGGCCGGGCGGGGGTCCCGGGCGCCCCGGAGGTTGCTGGGAGGGTTGGCCCGCTCCGCAGCAAGGCCCCTGGGGCTTGACTGGGTGCCACCCGAGGCGCAGAGCGTCCCGGGACACACCGGGAACCAGGGGTGGCCGCGGCCAGGGGGACGCGCTCCTCTCCGCAGCTCCACGGGCGAACCGAACGCAGCCTCCAGCGCCGCTACAAATGGCCGTCTGGGGGCCGGGCCGCCGGGCTGGGGCGCTGCATATGCATGAGGGGGCGGGGCGGGGCCGCGCCCGCCGGGGCTCGGGGCTGGGGTTCCGCGCGTCCACCCCAGGCTGCGGACCCCACCGCGGTGCCGCCCCAGTCCCGGCCCCGGAGCGCGTGCGTGCCAAGTGCGGTCGTGAGCGTGAGGCGAGAGTCGGGGGAAGTCGAGAAAACGACGGATGACCGTAATGGTATATGTCAGGGACTGTGTGGACGAAAAACAACGCGTGGTCGAAAAACACACGTATTAACTGAAGTTAGGTTAGAGAGAGTACATACCCTGCTTCAGAGTTCAGATGGTGACTGCACTTACGTTAAAAAAAGAAAAAAGTATAGGCAGTGATTGAGGATGAGAGCTGACAGGGTAAATTGTGGCAGGACTCTGTGAGGAATAGGACAGGAATATGGGGAATAAATCACAGTGGTTGAGTCTGCTTAGACAGGCATGGATATAGCAGATTGTGTGTATGTTGGTACAGTGTTCTGGTGGCTATGTTGATGTGTGAGGAATGTATGGTAATCGCAAATGCGGAGTGTAAGAGATCAGTATTTACTTGGTGACATGCTTTCTACCTGCCAGGCAGTCTGCCCAATTAGGCACGTTTTCATGGGCTGTTAGTATTTACTTGGTGGCGTGCTACCTAGCTAGTGGTCTGCTCGATGCTACAGATGTTTTTAGGCACATACTTGTGTCCCTACCCTCAAGGAACTTGGATTCAATGGTGGAGACAACCAAGGCAAATTATAAGGCATAGTGATATAGGCACCATCAGGCACCACGGTGTGTACTCAGTAGACAAGCACTCACCCCCAGAGTTGGATGGTCAGAGGAGGCTTTCCAAAAATACCTGAAAAATAAATCATATACATAAATGTACAATTGGGAAAAAATATCCCAGTGAAAGGAAACCACATATGCAAAAGGTAGATCTGAGGAGGAAAGCATTGGCATGATGTTCAATGCCAGTGGTTGTGATTGGTAAAAGCTGATTCTCTGTGTGTGCACCAGATTGACCAATTGTAGCAGGAACCACAGCTGTATGTAAAGGCAGTATAGAGTAGCAATTAAGATCATGGGCTCTGGGGCCAGAAAGGATTAAATCCTACCTATGTTCACCAATGGCAGTGAGAACTTAACCTCTGCACCTCAGTTTCCTCCTCCCCAAAATGGAGGTATTTTAATAAGAAATAAATTAACATAATACATACACCTAAAACAGCTGGGAGCCTGTGGCTCCTAGCTACTCAGGAGACTGAGAATGAGGATCTCAGTTTGAAGCCAGCCTGGGCAGACAAATTTAAGGATTCTGATCTACAATTAACCAAAAAGCCCAAAGGGGAGGTGTGATTTAAGTGGTAGAGCACCAAACTAGATTGAATAAGCTAAGCAAGATGTGTGAAGTTTAAGCCCCAGTACCAGAAAAAGGAAAAAAAAAACCTTTTATTTGGGAAATAATTTTAATATGTAAAGTATAAAGAATACCCATAGATTCTTTATGCAAATTTAAATTTCTTTTTTTACTATTATCAGAGTCATTTTTAAAATTTTTTGTTGTTGTTGTTGGTCGTGAGGCTTGAACTCTGGGCCTGGGTGCTGTCCCTGAGCTCTTTGGCTCAAGGCGAGCACTCTGCCACTTGAGCCACAGCGCCACTTCCAGTTTTCTAGTGGTTCATTGGAGATAAAAATCTCACTGGCTTTCCTGCACAGGCTGGCTTTGAACCATGATCCTCAGATCTCAGCCTCCTGAGTAGCTAGGATTACAGGCATGAGCCACCGGTGCCTGACTTAAATTTATTTTTATTGTGAAGGTGACAGGGGGGTTACAGTTACATAGACAATAATGTGTACATTTTTTGAACAGTGTAAAAATATGGAATGCCTCACAAATTTGCATGTCATCCTTGCACAGGGGCCATCAGAATCTTCTCTATATCCTTCCCATTTTAGTATATGTGCTGTCAAACCAGCGCCCAAATTTTCTTACTACAAACATTTTTTACTTGCTTTATCGTTGCATTCTTCTCTCTCTCTCAGTAGGTCTAACATTGACTGGAATACTTTTGTGCAATCTTTCACTCATCTTTATCAGTTAACTTAACATCATTTAGAGCATTTTTCTCCTCTAGAACAGGATCCAGAATCCAGAGTCAGCCACTGCTTTTAATTGTCAGATCTCTGATTTGTATCAGTATGGTACAGAATGGTTAATTTAAGAAGCTTTTGGGCTTTGTTTTTGTTTCGGGTTTGGGTTTTTTGATGTTGTTTGTTGCTTTGCTAAGAATTGGAGTCAGGGCCTTGTTCATGCGAGGCAAGCATTCTAATCCTGAGCTACATACACCTCCCAGCCAAGCAGCTTTGCTCTCTCTCCTGTTCTCTTGTTCTCTCTCTCCTCTCCTCTTCTCTCTGCTTCTCTCTCTCCTCTCTTCATTCTCTCCCCTCCCCTCCCTTCTCCCCTCTTCCTTCCACACCATCACCCCCCCACACACACACACACACACATTTTTATTGTTTGGTTTGGTTTGGGGTTTTGACCTGGTCTTACTATGTAGCTCAACTTCAAATTTATAATCGTCCCACCTTAGCCTCGGGTAGCTGGAAATACTAACCAACACCACCTCAGTGATCTAAAGCAGCATTTTTAAAAATGTAATATTATTGTTATTATTAAGACATTGTTGAGAGGGGTTACCATTTCATAAGTCAGGTAATGAGTACATTTCTTTTTTGGACAATGTCACCCTTTCCTTTGCTTTCCCCCAGTTTCTCTCTCCTAGCTCTGCCCACAAGTTACATAGGTCAGTTTCCACCTAGTGTATAATGAAGAAAGAGCATGATTGCATTTGTTTACCCTCCTTCCTCTGTGTGCTCCCACTTTGCCATCCATAAAAAAAAAACCAAAAGCAAAAACAAAAACAATACTACCAACAACAAAAAACTACCCATGTTTGAAGCAGCATTTTTTAAAAATACTGATTACGCAGCAATAGTGGCTGGAAAAGCCTCAACAACACAAATTATTACCAATGTGAAAGAGTAAGGAGAAAAAGAGAAAGAACAGAAATGAGAGCCTATATCAAGGAAATGGTGAGAGATGGCCTGCCATGTTTCCCCCTGATGCCTCTCAATGTGTGCCTAGCCCTGCAATTCCTCATAATCCCTCAGGACTCAAAAGATGATTCAAGAGTTCTGCTTCTAAGGAGGAGCACATGGACAGCTGGGCAAAATTTTTAGTACTTGGAAGGTTGATGCTGGAGAATCACTAGTTTGAGGCCATGCTGGGCTACATATCAAGACCCTCTTTCAAAAACAACCGCATGCCAGTGGCTTGTACCTGTAATCCTTGCCACCAGAGAGGCTGAGATGAGAAAGATCATGTTTCCAAACAACATAAGGTATGTACATGAGACCACTTCTCAACTAATGGATGGACACAGTAGCACACACGGTGTGTGAGAGAGATCAGGAGACTGGGTTCCAATCCAGTCTGCAAAAAAGTCCACAAACTTTATCTCAATGGAAGAAGCTGGTTGTGGTGATATATGTCTGTCATCCAAGCTATGACAGGCAGCCTAAAATAGAAGGATCACTGTCCAGACTCATGCCTGAGCAAGAAGCAAGACCCTATCTGAAAAATAATCAGGATGCCACTGGCTCACACCTGTAATCTTAACTACTCAGGAGGCTGAGAGCTACTTGGAAGATACCTGTTTAAAGCCAGCCCAGGCAAGTCTGCAAGACCCCCATCTCCAATTAACTAGCAAAAAGCTGAGCTAGAGACTTCATCTCCAATTAACCAGTTAAAAAAAACCCTGAGGAATGGGTCAAGGGGTAAAGCACCAGGCATGAACAAGCAAGCGAAGCAAGTTCAAGGCCTCTCTAAGTTTAAGCCCCAATATTTAGGGAAGGAAGAAAGCAAGAAAAAGGATGGGAGGTGTGGTATAGCTGTAGAGCACCTGCCAAGCAAGCAAGAACCTGAGTTCCAACCCCAGTACTAGCAAAGGAAAACATAAAATAAAAAGAAAAGAAACAATAAAATATACAAGCTGAGATTTCATATATATATATATATATATATATGTATATATATGATGGCCAGAGTTTATAGAGAGAAAACTCATTTTTAGGAGAACCTGTACTCTGACCTACTTTTCAACCCAAGTTTTCGTTAAGATTTTCTTTCCTTCCTCTTCTGTACTACTTTGATCCATGTGTACAGGTCAAAGCTAACACTGTAGATCATGTATGTTCATTGCCTTCCTTGCACCTGTTTTTACTTCCCCTTTCAAGTAGTACAGAAGTCCTTCATCCTTTAGGATACATTCCAAGACACCCAGAAGATGCCTGAAATTTCAGGTAGTAACCAACCCTATATATCCTAAGTTATGTGTATCTTGGCTAAACTTTCATTTGCAAGTTAAACATAGTAAGAGATCAATACCAAGTTCTTTATATGGATGTATAACTGTAGAATAATGAAACCTTTTGAAATTGTCTTAAGAGATGAGGAAGAGTGATAAAGGTGGTGAGTTTGATAAGCTACATTGTATGAATATATGGAAATGTCACAATGAAATCTCCTTGCACAACTAATATATGCTAATACAAATTTTAATTAATAGCAACCACTAATGATAAAATAAAGCTATGATAATATACTATAAGAAAATTGGGGGGCTGGGAAGGTGGCTCAGTGGTAGAGCGCTTGCCTTGCATGCCTGAGGCCCTGGGTTCAATTCCTCAGCTCCACATAAGCAGGAAAAAAAAAGCCGGAAGTGGCGCTGTGGCTCAAATGGTAGAGTGCTAGCCTTGAGCTGAAGAGCTGAGGGACTACCCAGGCCCAGAGTTCAGACCCCATGACTGGACCCCCCCACCAAAAAAAAAAGGAAAGAAAAGAAAAGAAAATTGGGCTGGGCACTGGTGACTCATGCCTGTAATCCTAGCTGAGATCTGAGGAAGCGAGCCCAGGCAGACAAATCCGTAAGACTTATCTCCAATTAACCAGCAGAAAGCCAGAAGTACAGGTGTGGTTCAAATGGTAAAGTGCCAGCCTTGAACAAAAGAGCCAAGGGAAAGTGTGAAGGCCTGAGTTCAAGCCCAGTTTACTGGCACACACACAAAATAAAAAGAGAATGGAGGGGCTGGGAAGGTGGCTCAGTGGTAGAGCGCTTGCCTTGCATGCATGAGGCCCTGGGTTCGATTCCTCAGCACCACATAAGCAAAAAAGAAAAAAGCCAGAAGTGGCGCTGTGGCTCAGGTGGTAGAGCGCTAGCCTTGAGCTGAAGAGCTGAGGGACAGCGCCCAGGCCCAGAGTTCAGTCCCCACAACTGGACCCCCTCAAAAAAAAAAAAAAAAAAAGAGAATGGATAACAAAAGGACAGAAGGAAGTAAAAAAGAAAGAAAAAGAGAGAAAAGGTTGGACAACCATCACTGCTGTATTGTGGGGCTATTCTGAAACAAATAAGGATTACTTGAACATGTTTAATGAATATCACAACAGTTGATCTGATAAAGAAGACTGTGACTAATAGGTAGCAGGTAGGATATACAACATGGATCCAGTGGGTAGTAGGATGATTCACTTCCGGGATAGGGCAGAGCAGGGCAACATGAGATTTTTGTCGTGTTACTCAGTACAGCAAGCATAGAAATTTTTTACTTCTTGAATTTTCCAATTAATATTTTCCAACTGCACTGGCCATAGGTAATGGAAACCATGGGATACAAAACCATAGGTAAGGAGTTGGGGGGGGGGACATGACACTATTGTATCTCTGAATTTCCCCCTCTATATTTTGACAGTGACTCACCTCTATATCCAGCTACACAGGTTGAACCAAATTCACTTAAGATGATCATCCTCCCCTAGCTAGAGTAATTACAGTGCGGTCAAATGATGAAAGTCAGACCAATCAGGAACAGATTCAGTTGCTGAACCCAAAGTATAAGAGTCCCACTTGTGGTTTTCACTAAGAGGCCACTTCACAACAACTAGGAAGACCGTAGTCCAAAAGAGAAATAATAATAACTGTTGATGATGATGTAGAGGAACTAGAATCCTTCACTGCTGATAGGTTTATAAAATGGTCCTCCTACTTTGGAAAACAATCTGGAAGTTCCTCAGGAAGTGAAACACAGAGTTACCACACCACAGCAATTCTAGTCTTAGTTAAGTATTCCCAACAGAAATGAAATGTAGGACTATCCTCACAAAACCTTGTTTGCTCCTGTTCACAACAGCATTATTTATAATAACCACAAAATATAATCAATTCATTGAGACATTAATAAATGGAGCATGTTCATATAATAGAATATTACCTGACAATAAAAGATACAAGATGGCTGAATCCTGAAAATATTATGCTTAGTGAAAGAAGGCAAATATAAATGACCTCATGTTATATGATTCTATTTATGTGAGAAGTCCCGAATAGGCAGCTCTGGAGAGATAGGAAATGGACTGTAGTTGTCAGGGTAGTAGCAAGTGATAATAGGCAAAAAGATCCTTTTCGGGAGGATAAAAGTGTTCTGAAATAAGATGCTGGTGTTGATTGCACAAGTATGCTAAAAAAACTATGACAAGGTATTTTTGTTGTTGTTGGTGGTGGTGGTGATGGGGCTTGAACTCTGAGCCTGGGTGCTAGAATTACAGGCGTGAGCCACTGGCACCAGGCTAACTATGACAGATTTTCAGCATGATTCCCTGTTAGTTAGTTTCACATCACTGTGACAAAACACCTGAGCAAAACAACTTAAAGAAGGAAAGATTTATTTTTGGTTCATGGTTTCACATCTGAGTCCATGGTCAGCTGGCCCTATTGCTTTGAGTATGAGGTGAGTCAGAAAATCCTGGCAGTGGGAGCCTGTGCTGAAGCACAGACACTGCTTACCTTGGTGTGGTAAGAAAGAGAAAGGAGCTGGGGCTGAGTTCAATGGGAAAATGAGTGCTTAATATGTGCAGAACCCTAGGTTCATTCCCCACCAGCAAAAAGTGTAAAATCACCTTAAACAGGTAAATTTTATTGTGTGTAAACTATATCTCAATAAAGCTATGTTAAAATTCAGTTGCAATGTTTTATGTGAACTATAAAGTGGCTTTTTACTTCAGAATGTTCCCTTAACCAAGGAGAGAGAGAGAGAGAGAGAGAGAGGCTAAGGGGTAGAATTAGGACCTAGCATGCACCAGGCAAGCATCCACCATTGAACCACACTGCCAGTCCTATTCCTTTATGTTTTTATTTGACTCAGAACCGGTGTTTAGCAAGAAAAAAATCTCATTATGTTCTGCCTTACCCAGACATTCTATTCCAAAAGTCTATATTTATTATTTTCATAAAAATGCCCCCTCAAGCCAAAAATACACAGAGCTTCAAACACAAATTACAGATGACATAGGTGAGTATGGAAGAGAGTGAACTAGTTGTCACTCAAGCCAATAAAGGTGAATTTTTCAACTTAATCAGAAAAATTTCTTCTGGGTAACTAGGAGAGAGTTAAGGAGCTACATGAATCTGCTTAAGAATGAGCTAGAACTGCTAAAGAAAAATAAAGATTATCAAGATGATTTCCTCCAACCCCAAGCCTACAGAAAGAAACCCTGTGATTTAGGGAGGGGATTTCTTTCCCAATGTCACTTAGCAAGTTGTTGGCAGGGATTAAGACACAGGTGCCCTGACTCCTCAGCTCTAAGCACCTTGCCTCATGCCAATCTGAGTCTTATCCAGAACAACACAGAGACAGTGTGATACTGCCTGTCAAGGGGATTCACAACATCATTTTGACTTAAATTGAGCAACTGCTTAGCTAAAATGCTGTCAAGAAATTTCAATGGGCAGATTTAGTGTCAGATTTAACCCGTAGATATTCTTTGGCCTACAGTTCCAGGGAGAAGAGGTTGTTTTGTTTTGTGCTAATAATGAGTCTTGACCTCAGGGCCTCATAGTTGCTTGGTTTGCTTGCTCAGCTAGTGCTCTACCACTTCAGATACACCGCTAGCACAGCATTTTGCTGGTTAACTGGAGATGGAGTCTCATAGACTTTTCTTTCCAGCCTGGCTTGGAACCCTAATCTTCTGATCTCAGCCCCTTGAGAAGCTAGGATTATAGGCATGAGACACCTGCACCAAACTAAATTCATTTTTTTCTTTCTTTTTGTATTTAGTATTGGTAAGTGAATCTGGGGCCTTGTGCATATGAGGCCCATACATCCTCAGATAGCTTTAAATTGTAATATGATTGCCTATATTTAAAGAGGATATTTGAGTCTAGGGATGTAGGTCAGTGCTAGACCACATCTTCAGTATGTGTGCCCTGGGTTCAGTCCTCAGAAGAGAGAGAAAGAAAGAGACAGACAGATAGACAGATTTTTTTTTTAAACTCTTCTGGCGTTAGTTAGTAACTAGCCAAAGGTTGACTAATTGGCAACCCCTTAAGAAAGAAATGACTGGGGCTGGGAAGGTGGCTCAGTGGTAGAGCGCTTGCCTTGCATGCATGAGGCCCTGGGTTCGAGTCCCCAGCACCACATAAGCAAAAAAAAAAAAAAAGAAAGAAAGAAAGAAAGAAATGACTGCTACTGTTCTCTTCTCCAACATGCTTCCGTCACATACCATTTTACATTACTTTCTGGCCTCAGTGGTCTTTAAGAGTTTACAAATCCTACTATTACTTGCCAGTGTTCTCCACATGGATACATATCTAAAGCCCCTTTTTGATCTTTTTAAAGTAAAGAACGAAGTACTGTCCCAGACCTGTTAAATGAGAATACTTGAAGTTCGGGGTCCAGAATCTGAATTTGTTATTTAAATATCCAAGGTGACTCTGCGGCTCCACCACAGTTGAGAACTCTTGCAGGAGTTCCATTCATTCATGTTCACACTTTATTTCAGGACAATGACTTTCTCAATTGGAATGCTGTTACTAATGCCCATCAAAAACCACTATTGGCTGGGTGCCAGTAATCCTAACTACTCAGAAGGCTGAGATCTGAGGGTTGTGGTTCAAAGCCATCCCAGGCACAAAAGATGTGAGCCTATCTCCAATAAACCACCAGGAAACTGGAAGTGGTGCTATGGCTCAAGTGGTAGAGCACTCGCCCTCAGCTGAAGAGCTCAGGGACAGAGGCAGCACCCACACCCAGAGTTCAAGCCCTACAACCAACCAAAACAAAGGGGGGTAAGGGGGAACCCACTATTGACCAAGTAAATTCCTGGCCCATCCAAGAGGAAGTATCTAAGGATGAATGGAAAGCAGGTAGTGAAATCAAGTTTTCCCAGCTGAAAGAAAGCCTGGTGGCCAGAATGCCAAGCCACCAGAGCAGGTAGCCCTCAGTCCCTATCATGTGTGGTGGAGGAACAGCATCCTTTTATTTCCTTAATGGGCCATTGCTTTTAATGTGAATGAATGTCTGGTAGAGAATGAGACAGCCCAGCAGGAGCTGCATGCATCTGAGATGAGACAGAAGCACAAATCTATTCCTTGTTTAAAGATCACACTGCTAAGAATAGAAACTGAAACACAAGCTCAAGCCTGTGCGTACACACAGCGCTGAAGAAAGCTTCCATCAAGCTGAGAAATTTAGGACTTAGTGAAGGATGATCTGAGAAGTAGCTAGCCTTACACCAGAAAAGGTACCCTGAGATTATCCCCCGACAAAATCTCCTTTTATGGATGGGATAGCAAAGGTTCAAAGGTGGTCGGTCACCAACATTAGCTAGAGGAAAAGTCCAAGCACAAGTAGAATTCAGACTTCTGGTTCCCAGGTACACATCTCACATACCACAAGGCACACTGCTGGAGGTGCCCATGGGCTCAGAAAGCTGACCAGGGCCAACATCACCTCACCCTGTTAGGCCATGGCTGCCTGGACCAATCAAGCAAAGGATCCACTGTTGCTCTTACAGAACAATAAAATAATGTTAGGATACCTAAATGTCTAACCACCAGGACTTTGTTAAAGAAATGACTCTACAGTTATTACATGGAACACCATGTGGCCATTGAACTTGTTGTTTACTTGCCAGTGTAATGGCCCATGCCTGTGGTCCCAGTAACTTGGGAAGCTAACAGGGGAAGATTCCTTAAGCCCAGGAGTTCAAGACTAGCCTGGACAACACAGAAGACCTCATCTTTAAAAACAAAAAGTAGGGCTGGGAAGGTGGCTCAGTGGTAGAGCGCTTGCCTTGCATGCTCAAGGCCCTGGGTTCGATTCCTCAGCACCACATAAGCAAAAAGAAAAAGCTGGAAGTGGTGCTGTGGCTCAAGTGGTAGAGCGCTAGCCTTGAGCTGAAGAGCTGAGGGACAGCGCCCAGGCCCAGAGTTCAGGCCCCACAACCGGACCCAAAAAAAAACAACAAAAAAAAAAAACAAAAAGTATAAATATTTAAAAGTTTGTTTTACTTATGTAGGGAAATGAAGAGAAAGGTAGGTGCTATGATCTGAATATAGCTTCACAAAATTCATAATTCCCAATGAGATAATATTAAGAGATAGGCCCTTTAAGAGATGATTCAGGGACTAGGCTCTGCCCTCATGAATGGGATTAGTGTACTCTATAGAAAAATTCTCTTTGGTGTCAGGGCACTTGGAAGAAGGAACCCATGGAGCAAGCAGTCTCACAGACCCTGACTCTGCAGGTGTTTTGATCTTAGACTTCTAGCCTCAAAAGTAAATTTCTGCTGCTTAAAAATTATAGCAGTCTGAATGGACAAATACAATAGAATACAAACATATATATGTATATATATATATCTACACACACAGGTATGTATATGAATTTAGAGTTGTAAAGATAGATGTAGAGGGCTGGGTATTGCCCTTGCCTTGCATGCCTGAGGCCCTGGGTTAGATTCCTCAGCACAACATAAGCAAAAAAAAAAAGCCGGAAGTGGCACCGTGGCTCAAGTGGTAGAGCGCTAGCCTTGAGCTGAAGACCTGAGGGACAGAGCCCAGGCCCAGAGTATAGGCCCCACGACTGGACCCCCCCCCCAAAAAAAGATAAATGTAGATATGCTATATCTTCCATAAGCCAGGCTCAACACTAATCACTTAACACATGATCTAATTTTTCACCCACAAATCAATCATCTGAAATGAGCTTTCGTACTATTTCTATTTTACCAAAAAAAAAAAAAAAAAAAGCTATTACAGTTGGGTTTGGTGGGAGGTAGGAGGATCTACAATTGAGAGCCAACCTGAGCTACAAAGTGAAACCTTCTCTTAACAAGAAAAAAAAAGGTATATTTGATCCCAGGAAGTTTAAGTTCCAAAGCTCTTATACTAAATATAGACTTTTCTTAAGAGAGAGAAAAAGAAAAAGAGTTTAGCAGGATAGCCAGTGATCCTAGTGAGATCACAGGTATTTTCTATGTTTTTGTTGTTTGATTTTGTCATTTTAGGAGACAGGGCCCCATTTTTTATCTGGAACTTTTAATCTTCCTGCCTCAATCCTCCAAATATTGAGATTACAGTTGGATGTTATACACCTGACTTTATGTTGTGTTTTTTGCCTTTTTCTTTCTTGTAAAAAAATAATAATTCTTCATTCTCTTTGTCCTCAACCCCTAGCACTTCTAGTCAACTTTCTGTCCATGAATTTTCCTATTCTAGATATTTCATATAAATATTCTACAATATTGATTTTTGAGGTCTTATTTGTTCAGCATAATATATCCATGTTGTTATAGATTATTTGTATTTCATTCAATTTATACTTCATTTTATGTCTAAATACTATTGTTATGTGACGCAGTGTACTTTCTTTATCCATTCACCTGTTAATGGGCATTGGGTTGTTTCTATCTTGCAGCTATAGTAGGTAATGTTACTCTCCACAGTCATGTATGAACAAACACCTGTCTGACTTCTTGTTTTCTTTTCTTTGTGGTCATGGGCCTGGGCATTGTCCTGAGCTCTTTATCTCTAAGTTAGCATTCTACCACTTGAGACAGTGCCACTTCCAGTTTTCTGGTGGTTACTTGGAGATAAGAGTCTCACAGATGTTCCTGCTGTGGCTGGCTTTGAACCTCAGTCCTCAGATCTCAGCCTCTTGTATTACAGTTGTGAGCCACCAGCCCCCTGCTGAGTTCTTGTTTTTCAAACTTTTTGGATACGTGTTAATTGTGAGATTGCTGGGTTATATGATATATTTATGTCCAACCTGAAGAAATGATTATTGTACATTCCCCTCTGCAATGCAGGAGAGTTCTAATTTCTCTACATTTTTTTCATGTCATTTTCCATTTTCATTTTTGTGTTTTTACTGTGCTTAGGATAGAGGCTGGGCTTGGGCATGTTTTGCAAACATACTACCATTGAGCTATGTTCCTCAAAACTAATGCTCTACCACTTGAACCACAGCTCCACTTCCTGTTTTGATGTTTTCATTGGAGATCAGAGGCTCATGGATTTTCCTGTTCTGGTTAGGTTCCAACCGTGATCCTCAGATATCAGCCTCCTGAGTAGCTAGGATTACAGACTTAAGGCATCAGTACCCAGTTCCCCCCATCCTGTTTTTATAGCCTTCCTAGTAGATGTGAAATGATAGCTCATTGTAGTTTTGATTTGCTTTCCCTGATGATTTATGATGTTAAGCATATTTCTTCATGCTTATTTGCCACTTGTTTATCTTCTATGCAGAAATGTTTGCTCAAGTCTTTCACCTTTCTTTAAAATCAGGTTATTTTCTTTTTGTTAAGTTGTAGAGCTTTGTATATTCTAGACAAAACCTGCTATTCTCTAGATAGTGTTTTTCGATGCACATGTTTTTAATTTTCATGAAGTCCAGTCTCAATTTTTATGAGATAAAATTAGGCAAAATTATGGGGGGTTATTTTTTATACTTTTTATTGTAAAAATACTGTACAGAGAGGTTGCAGTTACATGAGTAAGGTAATGAGTACATTTTTTTATTGAGCATTGTTCCCTTCTTTCCCCCACCTCCCCAACTCTCCCCGCCCAGCCGAAGTTGTAGAGTTCATTTTCAACATAGTGTCTTGTACATCTCAGTGTTACAATGGGTCAACCTGTATCCCTATTTAAGCATTTTTTCCCTTCCCCTCCCAAAATTAGAAAAAAATTATGTTTATGAAAGCATGTTTAGGAACAATTATTAGGGAAATGGGTGAAGGATGAATCAAGTTGCACATATATGTATGTATGAACTAACCATGGAAAAATATGTTAGCTAGATAATATAGAAAGGAGAAATAGCTAGTCCAGGAAGACTGGGAATAAGGCTCAGTTTGAGAAAAGTACTTGTATCTCTCCATTACTCAAGTTGAACTGTGCTGGTTTTGTTGTTGTTGTGGTTTTTGTTGTTGTTTTTGTCTCTTTGCCTACAGTACCTTTCTAAAGAGAAGTGAGTCTCCTATTCCAGGGGACTGAGCTTTCTGGCTTTTAGAGCTCAGGACTATTTGTCCACAGCTGTATTCTCTGACTGGAACACAGAAAAGACCAAAAGAATGCAAGGGAGAAAGGGGTGTCCTTTCTTCCTTCAGAAGACAGGCTGCCGTGTTTAGCCTTCAGAGCAGAAAGAAGACCTTCAGAAGCAGCAGTATGGATTTCATTTAGCTAGTAGAACCTGGTAATAAGGCAAGGCAAGCAGCTCCTAGGCAGCTCTTTAAAATGTACCAATTTACAGGGTGAGTTACACTGTGTCAGGAGAGAACTGAAAGGAAATGCTTCCTGATTGCAATCATCCTTCCTGTGTTCCATGGGGCCAGGGATGGGTCTGCCTTTTGCAGGTGCAATATGATGGAGAACAAACCAGGTTTTCTTCCCTCCAGCACTCAGGATCCCTGGAGAAATAGAGCAGGCAATACAACATCCTAGAATGCTGTTGGGGATCAAGGTGCACCACCCCAACATATAACTATAGATCAGAATATGCCATTCCCAAATATAGTACTTTGTTGGGGTATTTAGAGCTGGTTAGCCTGAGACACTGCAAACCTGGGTATAGTTCTGAAAAGCTGTTTAGCAAAAGAAATTTACACGTAGAAAGTGAGTCTATATGAGTAATGTACCCATATTAGGAAGAAAGCTCCTCTTCCCAATGAGCTTTTTTTTTTTTCCTTTGTGCTAGTACTAGAGCTTGAACTCAGTCTTACGTTCTATCCCTTAGCTTTTTAGCTCAAGGCTGGCATTTCACCACTTGAGCCACAGCCCCACTTTCCAGCTTTTTGGTGGTTAATTGGGCATATGAGTTTCATAGACTTACTGGCCCTGGCTGGCTTGGATCCTGAATCCTCAGATCTCAGTCTCCTGAGTAGCTAGGATTACAGATGTGAGCCTCTGGCCAGGACCTAATGAACTTTTACCTGAAAGAGACTTTATCTGCATGACAAACAATCTTTATTGACCTCACACTTCTTCCCTTCACCCCATCTCATCACAAGAGCCTCTACCCCCCACCCCTGAACCCTATGCCTTTCTGTGGTACAGATTCAATTATCTAACCCTTCTTTTGTGGGACTCCCATGCATGGGTATGTAATTAAATATGTTTTTTCTCATGTTAATCTGTCTTAATCAACTGAGTTTGTAGCCCATCCCAAGAACCTAGCAGAATAAAGAGGAGATATTTTTCCTTCCTCTACAAATGTTTGAAGGGCAAAGGCCTGAGAGACCTGTTCTATTCCTCCAGGATTAGTCAGGCTAGGGGCATTAGGGGACTTACTAAATAATGGATCTCTTCTCCTTAGGGTTCTAAAGTAACTGAGAGCTGGAACACAGCAAACCAACAAACAGGGATCAAAATATCACCTTTATTACTAAGAGCTGGACTGGAGGATATAGTTTATATGTGTGGTCAAATGGGCTCACTTACATAGTTTCCAGAATAAACTGACTGTGTAGGTACAGGCAGGACTGGACAAACCGTCTCTGTAAAACTAGTGGCACATAGAGAAATGGAGTAACTGTCCCCCATTTTCAGGCTGGCTCCCAGAAAGAACAAAGGGAGGAATTAAACTGAGAAAACCTGGATCATTCTTCCAAACAGGAGCCCTACTCTAGTCAAATTTTAGTGGCTGTCAGAATCTCCTGGTAGGGGGCAGAGATAGGGGAGCAGTGGTGGAGCCCTTGTCTAGCAAGCTGTGAGTTCAATTCCCAGTACAAATAAAATACTAATCAGGTAATGGAAGTTCAAGCTTGATCAGACTCGGAGACCCCAAAGATGTCTTCAGTGTCCTCCACTCTCTGTATCTCAGAACCCTATGCTATGTCTAGTCTGGAACTACTTGGCTCCACTTTCCCCTAAGCCAGTGTTTCTCAGACTTCATCATGAATCACAGTCACCTGAGGATTTGTTAAACCACAGCTTGGCGGGCCCCACCCACTGGAGTTTCTGATTCAGTACCTCTGGTGTAATTCCTGAAAAATTGGCATTTCCACTGAAGTCTCAGGTGGGCTAGGGCCACATCTTGAGAACAATTGTTGTAGGCAGTTTCTGAAGAAAGGGAGTGTCTCCCATGTCATTCAAAACAAAACAAAAACACTAGAGTTGAGTTTCATTGGCTGGGATGGACGAGATTTGAAGTGCATGCCTGAACTAAGAGCAGTCTGGATGTTCTTATTGGTCAAGCCTGAGTCATAAACTTTCATCAGTTTCCCCTAAGTGCCTGGAGTTACAAATGGGGATGGCCCCACATGGTGCTATCTAGACTGAAAAAGTTCAAAGGACAGAGCTACAGGAAGGTGCCAGGAGAGGAGCAATTGATTCTGACAAGGCATGAACTAGATGTTCTTACCCTTAAAAAAAATGATTTAAAAAACTATGAAACAAAGGAATTGTTGGATCTATTTTATCCCACTTGGAAAATAACTTTTTTTCTTTCTTCCCTGCCTTTACTCCCTATCTTCCTCCTTTACTCCCTTCCCTCTCTCTCCCCCCTTCCTTCCTTCCTTCCTTCCTTCCTTCCTTCCTTCCTTCCTTCCTACCTTCCTTCCCTCCCTCCCCCCCTTTCCTTCCCTTCCTTCGTTTATCTGACACAATCTCACTATGTTATCTAGGCTGCCTTCAAAGTCCTAGGCAAAATAGTTCCTCCTGCCTCAACCTCTCTTAGAGGGACTGCACTTTGCAAATGAACGTGTCTTCAAAAAGCTGTTTGGCACCTTTGGAGGAACATACATGGGTTTTTGTTTGCCATGTTGGAGATCAACCCAAATCCTTGCACAGGCTAGGTAAATGCATGGATTGAAATCCCAATGGAGTCTTTATTGTAGACAGTTACTCAACACCTCTGATAAGGCTAACTTCTCAAAAGGCCATTGTGAGAATTAAGTTAATTGTATTGAGGAGCAAGCCTAGTGACTCACTCAAAAGTAGGTGTTCAATAAATGTTTCTGCACCTATAACATATATATGAAGCCTGTAATTGTGTACCCCAACTATGGCTATAGGGAATAGGGAAGAACAGGTGCTAGGTAGAGACCGGGAGGGATGAGTGGGATTAAGTAGACTGAGTCTAGAGGCAGTAGGGGAGGGAAGAATGGGGTTTCAGCATCAGGTTGACCCATCTACCTTTTATAGCCTCCACTGACAGCCATGGAAATAGTCTTTAGCATGTCATCCTCCCTGGACTGCTTGCCCAGAGCTGGGCAGGAGAGAAGGAAGGCACAACTAGGCGAGAGCAAAGATACTTTCTTCTAGGCCTCTGCAGTCTTCCAGACTAGAGGCAGCTGGTGAATGATGAGGGAATTTGAGATTCCCAAATGGTATGTGGGTCTTTTTGGATCCATGTGACAGGATGAAACTGGCTGGGTAGCAAAGTGGGGCCACCACTGGGGGCCTTCCTGGGGGGCCTTCCTGGCCTCCGTGCTCTCTGGTTCTTCACTTCTCTTTGTTTCTGTTTCAATCTCTATTTCACTTTTTTTTCTGTCCCTGTTTCAATATTTCTCTCTCTCTTTGTTCCTATCTCAACTGTCTAAGGTTCTTTCTCCATTTTACTCACATTTTTCTCAAAAACAAGCCCTGGGCTACCCTGAAAATTTTCCTTTGCATTACTAAAACAGAACAAAGCAGAACAAAACAGCAAATAATGGCCATAACAAGTCACCCAGAGACTTAGCTTATTCACAAATGCATGTGATTCTAAAAGCCAGTGTAATAATTTAGATTCATACATTTATGTCATACACAAAAATAGATCTCACACAGATAGAGTTAAATATATAAAAGCCAAATCACAGAAAAACTGGCAGGAAATTGAATTCACTATTTATCAGATCTTTGGGGGAATTGTAAGTTTTAAAGCACTGAGGCAAAAGTAAAAATCACAAAAGGAAAGATGAACAGATTTTATTACATAAAAATGTGAAGCTTCTATACAAAGAAAAAATGAGATAAAAAGAAAAAAATAGGCTCCAAAAATGTTTGCAATAAGCATTCCAAGAATGAATGTATGAATTATTTAAAGTTCATATCATAAGAGAAATCAAAGCTTTAATAAGACAGAGCTAAAAACTTCAGCATTTAATTTAAACATGTGCAAAATTAAAAATAATGACCATTTTCTTTGTCATTTAACTAATAAAAACTAAAACAATGATAAATGCCTACTGTTTATGGGTAACTGAATTTGGATGATACTTTTGGAATGCTATTTGGCAATCATTATCAACAAACTTTAAACTATTTGTACCTTTGTCCCTTTATTCCCTTCCAAAGGATTTATCCTAAGACAGCACATTTTTAAATATGCTTTTGCAATCCCAGAAATGCAACAGGATTGGCTATGGAACTGCTAGGGAGAATACATAATACTGAGGGCACTTTGACCATCTGAAGAAAAGGAAAACATACTGGGAAAACTCAGAAGCTCACAGAATCGATGGAAAGCTGGAAAGCCAGGGTCTGAAAACATTGAGGAAAAGAAGAGAATTCCAGAGAGCTAGATAGCTGGAACCACTCACCACAATTTACAGACTAAGAAGAGTCAGGTGCATGTAGAGAGGAAAACGACTTCTAATCACCTCCATGCTGCTACAGGTTTGTGATCTGAAGAATCTAAATCACATGCCTCAAATTTTACAAAAAAACAGGAAGTGGGACTGAAGAATCTGGGTCTGTTTTTGCTTCCAAATAAAATCCACTGTGGCACTAACTGCTGGGGCAAAGGCTTAGTATTCATGTACTGTTTGACCCTAATTAATTAGTTAAAATACGTTCATGTTTTTTGGTGTTGAGATTGAACCTAGGTCCTCATGAAAGCATACACCCCAGACCCCCAATAACTTAAAATTATAATCAGAGATAATGCATGGAAATAGAAAATCTCTTAAACTGTTTATTTTTTTTTCTTCAGCTCCTTTTGATCAAGGCTAGCACTCTACCACTTGAGCCGCAGCACCACTTCTAGCTTTTTCTGCAATTCATGGTAGGTAATAGTCTCACAGTCTTTCCTTCCCGGGGCTGGTTTTGAACCATGATCCTCAGATCTTAGTCTCCTGAATAGCTAGGGTTCCAGGCGTGAGCCACCAGCAAGCGCCAGGTTTATTTGTTTTCTATAGGGTCGTGTTATATAGTTCAGGCTGCCCTGGAACTTGGGATCCTCCTGCCCCCACCCATCTTCAGAGTGCTGGGGGGAAAAAATGGAAGTTCTTGAATAGTTATCACAGCAGGACACCATCGGTCCACGCCGTTATTATACCTGCACAACCCCAAAGCGCGGGAGAACCAAGTTAAGGCCCAGAGCTCCAGAAGCCATTGAGTGAAGGTCACCATAGCGCGCCCAGGACCAGTGGACCGAGAGGGAGGGCAGCGGGCTGCAGATGGGCGTCCGGGTCAGCCACGGGTGGCACACGTGGATGTCACCCTGCAAGGGCACTGAGCCGGGCTGGGGCGGCAGGCGGGCACCCGGCTTCGCGGGGCTGCCAACCGTAGGGCCCTGGCAGGCAGAGCACTCCCGGGTGTAAAGGAAGCTCTCAGCCCGTGAAAAGCCAACCCAACTAGGCAGGAGCCTCTCGGCCAGAGCCTCAGCCTGGCGATCCAGGGCAAATGAGAGCCACGATGACAGCCAGCCCTCTGGAGAGCACAAACCTAGCGGGGAGCGGGCCAGGTCTTCTGGGCAGTCAGCCCACGAGGCCCGCCGGTCAGCCCGGGCCATCGCCCAATGCCAGCCGAGTGGGGACAGGCAGGGGTCATGTGTGCTAAGGGTTTTGTTTTATTTCATCGTGTGTGTGTGTGTGTGTGTGTGTGTGTGAAAGAGAGAGACAGAGACACAGAGAGAGAGTTCTGGGGCTTGAACTCAGGGCCTGGGTGCGGTTCCTGAGTTTCTTGGGTATTTTCTTTTCCTCAAGGTTGGTACTCCCACTTGAGCCAGAACTCCACTTCTGGCTTTTTATTGGTTAACTAGAGGTAAGAGTCTCACAGACTTTGCTGTCTGGGCTGGCTTCAAAATGCAATCCTCAGATCTCAGCCTCTTCAGTAGCTAGGACTACAGATGTGAGCTGCCGGAGTCCTGCCTTATTTTTGAGATAGGGTTTTGCTATGTAGCTCAAGCTGCCCTCGATCATCCTGGCCTTAAAGAGCCTCCAGTCTTAGCCTCCTGAGTAGTTGGGCTAGAGACTGGTATATGTTGGATCCTATTTAAAAAAGAAAACACAAAGAAATTATGACAGCGAAAGAAAATGAAAATGGAAGACAGGGGACCTAAATTTAACTGTCAGCCCATGAGACCATAAATTGTCTTGCTTCTGAGAGCCTCAGTTTCCCCATTTGTGATATAGGGATAATGATAATCTTCATTCTTTATAGGTAGCTATGAGTTTTACCAATGAAGGCTGAAATGATACAAGAAAAGATATGTGGAGAATTGCTTTGTAAAGTATGGGATGAAGCTCATGTCACACCCTGCTCATCAATGTATGCTTTTTAGGACTTAATTTTTCTCTAGTTTTTAATGCTATTTGTGCATACCAGTACCTTACCACTTTCTACTTTGCACAACTTACAGTGGAAGTCTAGAGTGATCATTCGTGAGTTGGAAGAAAATCAAGTCCACAGCAAAGATCAATCAGATTTCTGAGATTGACTTTTAAATTTAGTTCTGAGTTTAACACCAGAAAAGGAATGAGCTACCATCAGATATGCTGCATTTGTTACTGGAAAAGATTAGTACAGAGCAGTTAGGCAGAATAAATTCTCACAGGGGCAATAAAATATTTTCCAAATCTAAGTTGTCCAAATCTTGGTTGCTTAATACAATTGTCTGCATTTTGTTGTTTGTATGCCATTATGCACTTTCAGTTAATCAATTTTTTTCTCTTTAAAACATTCTAGCTGTGGGATGAGAATGTGGCTTAGTGGTAGATGCTTGCCTACCATGTATGAAGCCCTGGGTTCGATTCTTCAGTACCACATAAACAGAAAAAGCTGGAAATGCAGTGGTGGAGTGCTAGCCTTGAACAAAAGAAGCTCAGGGACAGTGCCCAGGCCCTGAGTTCAAGCCCCAGGACTGGCAAAAAAAAAAAAGTCTATCTGGGTGCTGGTGGTTCATGCTTATAATCCTAGCTATTCAGGAGGCTGAGATCTGAGGACTGTGGTTCAAAGCCAGGCTAGGTAGGAAAGTCCATGAGACTCTTATCTCCAATTAACCATCAGAAAACTGGAAATGCACAGTGATAGAGCACTAGCTTTGAGCAAAAGAGCTCAGGAACAGTACGTAGGCCCTGAGTTCAAGCCCCATGATGGAAAAACAAAAGTCTAAGCTAGGGATGATAGAACATATGTGTAATCCCAGCATTTGGGAGAGTGAGGCAGAAGAAATTTGAGTTCAAGATCAGCTTGAGAAACATAGCAAGACCTTGTGTCAAAACAAAACAAAACCACAAAAGCAAAACAACCAGCAATAATAAGTCAAAAAAAAAAAGAAGAAAGAAAGAAAGTAATCTAACTGGGCTGGGGATATGGCTGAGAAGTAGAGCTCCTGCCTGGCATAGGAGATGTATTGGTTCCTTCCCTAGCACTGCAGATTAAATAGTCTAAAATTATTTTCTCAGAAAAAATATATTACTTTTTGAAGTGTTTGTTTTATATTTCCCCTAATATACACTAATTAGAAATGTAACCATTAAGTTAGACAATGATCATCCTCTGACTACCTGGGATCATCACCTATGTGACAGCTGCGTGTGGCACACGTTGGGAAAGTCTGCTCTTCTTGTTTGATTAATCTCTTACAGAGCTCATCATGGAAGGTCTGCAATGACAGACTTGATGGTTACAAGTGCCACCTCCCTTCTTAGACTCTACCTGCAGAGAGGAAGGCTGAAAAAAGAAACCAGACACCCAAGGTCCTACATCACATGGATAGGTGAGACCTCCTGACCCCCAATTCACTGCCCTTAGTTTCCCTCTACCCACTCCCCTTTCCTGGATCCCCACCTCCACCTTCCATCCTCGTTGACCCTCACTCCGGATTAGGTTGTAACAGGGACTATAGTGACACCACAAAGTCTAGTAGCCATGCTGCCAACTGAAGAAGGAAGCTAAGATTTTTGCTCTGGCTCTTTGTGATGTTGGGCAAGTCACTTTGCCACTCCGGGCTTCAGTTTCCTCATGTACACAATTATTTTCCTAATTCTTGTCCTGCTGCAAGAATTAGGAAATTTAGGTTTGGGAGTCAGGAAGATTTGGTTTCTAGCCCAGTTCTTCCCAAAGGAGCTTGGAGTTCAGTAAAGGACACATATACATAAACAAAGATTTATCATAGAGATGGACAGAAAAGCAATCATCTTTCTTGCTCTAACCAACACAAGACAGAGTGGTGGTGGTAGGGACTAGAGTGAAAGGTCTAGCCGGATAAACATATAATTTTAATAGAAATTAGTCATATAATTGTTTAAATATACACATAACAGGTGCAGCAAAGGCTAAGTAGAGGATGATACATGAACACAAACCAATTGTAATGTGATACATGAACTATGGTAACGGCTTTGGATAATCTCTAAAGAGGAACAGGAATGGTGGAAGCAAAAGAATGACAATAATAAGAGTCTGTTGTAATGCAGACCTAGATTGGAAGGGCACAAGCATGGAAACTGGAGGATTTAGGTGGCTTTTTTAATAATCCAGATAAAGGATGGAAATGTGACATGAATAGAAGTGGGGAAGTAGAAACTCAGAAAAATGATAGACAATTTCATGTGATAAGAATATAAAAGACAGAGTGAAAGACAGTGACACTCTACCATTTGAACCATACCTCCAGCCTATTTGTTGCTTATTTTCAGAAATAGAGTTTCATGAGCTCTTCTGCCCATGTTGACCTCAAACCCGAATCCTCCGGAGCTCAGCCTCCTGAGTAGCTAGGATTACAACTGTGAGCCACTGGTGCTCTACTGAAGGAAAGATCTTTACTTCAACTCTAAACATAAATTTTTGCTTTGAAGCCAGGTATCCGTGGCTCATGCCTGTAATCCTAGCTACTCAGGAGGCTGAGATCTGAGAATCATGGTTCGAAGTCAGCCTGGGTAGGAAACTCCATGAGAATCTTATCTCCAATAAACCACCCAGAAAACCAGAAGTGGCGCTGTGGCTCAAGTGGTAGAGCACTCCCCTTGAGCTGAAGAGCTGAGGATAGTGCCCAGGCCCAGAGTTCAAGCCCCATGACTGACAAACACACAACACACACACACACAATTTTGATTTGACTTTTTTGAGTTGTAGTAGCTGTATTTGGTTTGGTTCGGTCTGGACAGACTAAGATTTCCTCTGAAATTGAGAGAGCAGTTGGGAAATGGGGTGTTGATTAGAGATGACTGGCTTTTGGAAGCAGCTCCACTTGGTAGCTCAGCGATGGGGGAGAGGCAGCCTTCCCTGAAGAACAGTAAGGTCTACGCAGAACCCGGGCTTTGAAGGATCACTCACTGGCTTCAATTGCTCGTTAACCACTAGCCAGGTGTCTTTGGCCAAACTGCTTAAGACTCTTCATTTGTAAAATGGAAATAGTGTTTACTACCTCAAAAACTATCATGCTAATTATACAACATTACAACTAAGAGACCAGAAGACTTTCATTTACTATAGGCAAGGAGATTTCAGAGAAGCACTTCTGTAGATTCTTATAAGCTTGGGGTAAAATTGAAACAGTCTGAGTATTCCTGTTCCCCTAAAATCCATAGGTTCAAATCCTACCCCCTAGGGTGATAGTATTGGGAAGCAGGGCTTTTGGGGGTCATAAGATCATGAGGGAGGACCCTTTAGGAATGGGATTACTACCTTGTCCTCATAAAAGAGACCTCCAAGGAGATCCCTAACCCTTCCCACCATGTGAGGGTCCATTGAGATGTCTGTCTATGAGGAAGGTGGTCTTCACTAGAACCCAACCAGGCTGACATCTTGCTCTGGGGCCTGCCAGCCTTTAGAACTATGAACAATGTATTCTTGTTGTAGCACCCTGAATGGCCTAAGAAACCAATCTAATAACAATGCCATGTGTTTGAACAAAAGGACAAATTGAAATCACTCGTCATAGTATAAAGACATTTTAGTATAGGTTTATGAAGACATTTTAGGGCTGGACAATCTTCCCTGGTAACCAATTTTTAGCTACATAGACTTTAGTGATTATTTACTTAGTTTCCTTTTTTTTGAGAATTGTTCGAAAGAACAATGAAATCTATTGATCATCTAATTTTCATATGGATTAAACAAAAGAATGGTGTAAAGTACCTGGTACTTTACTAGGCTCAAAAATGCTAATTATTGGACAAGTTTTTTGCTACAGGTAATAAAGAACCTGAGACACAGCGAGTGTTCATTACATGTTTGTTTCCCGCCCCCACCTCCTTCCTTCTCACTCCTCCAGGCTTCCCACATCCAGCTGCACATATTTAGGCTCACAGGCCTTACTCAGGGACTATTCACAAAGGGACAGATCACTCGAAATTCTAGTTTCTCATAAGCCAGCTCTCTCCACAATGATCTATGGTCTCCCTTGCTTCTACAAGCACAATAGATAATATAGGACATGATCTTGCTGTTCTCAAGTACCCGCTCCTCTCCCTCACTGGGAATGTGAAAGGCAGAGGCTCCAGGCCATATGCTCATAGCATCAGCCATGTTTCCATAACAACAAGCCCAGGCATAACTAGATGTTTCAACAGAAAGGAGCTGTGACACCCCATCTCCATGGAATGTAGCTGACTAGCTATTATTATCCTTCTTGCCCTAGCTTAAGGACCAAAACAGGCTGGATGTGGCTTGCAGGGTTGAAGTTAGTGTCTGCATAAGAACACTGGATATGAGAACGAACTGGCTGTTCATTGCAGGAGACTGATTTATCTGTAATTAAAAAGAAATCTTAAAACAGAATAAAGATTTGGCCCTAAATGCCACAAAAGAGGAAGGCACCCCTTGCTATAAGAACAATATGAAGATTGAGACCTAATTATCCCTAAGAGGGCCACAGAAAACTTCCTGAGATCCTCAGATCTCAGCTTCCTGTACAGCTAGGATTACAGGCATGTAAACCAGCAATGGCAAGGATTTTTATCCTGAGAGCAATAAGGAATTACCTGGTTTTCATCCAGGTGATAGAGTAATAGATTTCCAGTTTTGGTAGATTATTAGAGAATGATATGGAAGAGAGAATAGAGGGAGGGAAAAATAAGAAGCAGAGTCAGCCCTGAAAGCAGGTAATGAAATTTGAAAGCAGGTCAATGAGGGCAGGAATTAGAAAAGACAGAGTGAGTTGGACATGTTAAGCTGTCACTGGTATTCCATACAAAGACTGACTACAAATCTATTTGATTTCTTGGTTTGTGGTCTGAGTTAGAGTTTTACCACCTACTGAACTGAAAACCGCCACAGAAACAAACCTGAAGGAGCTGACGATTAGCTTAATTGGGTAAGCTAATGAGTGGACCATGACATGTCCAAGTAGTAGAACAATATAAGGTCTGGAAACAGGAAAAAAATGATATGGGGTTGGGAGTTGTCAGCATGTGAGAAATTGGTTAAAGGCAAAGGAATGGATGAGATCATCCAGAGCAAGAAGGAAGGGTGCCAGGGACAGAGCCCTGCGTGAACAGCATTTAAGGAATGAACTGAGGATGAGAATTCCTCAGGAGAATGATACATTCAGAGCTCAACGAAATACACTAGGAGTCAGGAGAGGATGATATTACATAAGCCAGAGGAAGATTTCCAAAGACAGGAGACTAAAGTGTTAGACACCACATAGGGACAAGAACACAATGAGTTGGCTTCAGGTTGAATGACCTTGATGAGAACCACTGAGCCAGTGAATGCAGGAAATGCAGACAACTCTTCCTAGAAGTCTAGGAAGAGGAGTGAAGAGGAGTACAGAGAGAATGTACTGAGGCAGGTGAGGGAGCAATTCCCTAAATTCTGTAAATGATGCTTGAGGAAGGAGCCCAGAGCCAGGAAGATATTTCACAATCTGATCAGGTTTAGGCAAGTATTTGTGGGGGGAATGGGGGACTCTGACAGCTGGAATTCTCACTTATTTCTGGGGTACTCTAGAAAGTTTCTAGGAATGGCTCCTCCACAGGTAACAACCATGTGTCCCTCTACCTCTGCTCTTAATTGTATAATGACACATTCATCAAGAAGTCTTTATTGGGGCTGGGAAGGTGGCTCAGTGGTAGGGCACTTGCCTTGCATGCCTGAGGCCCTGGGTTCGATTCCTCAGCACCACATAAGCAAAAAGAAAAAAGCTGGAAGTGGCGCTGTGGCTCAAGTGGTA
>NW_012267399.1:3048381-3076093 GCF_000151885.1 Dipodomys ordii | reverse complement strand
ATAATCCTAACACTAGGGAAGTATATGTGAGAAGATTACAAATTCCAAGTTAGACTGAACTAACAAAGTAAAAGCTTTAAATAAAACAAAATATAATAACAAAGCATATATATTATAATGAATCATATATAATAATCATAGATAAAATGATAAAAATCATAAAATAATAAACATATATATACACACACACACTAACATACCAGTGAGTAAAACAGGAAATTCTGAGCACACACTATATAAATAAATGAATTAGATGAGTGAGTTGGAAATTTGATGAAAAATAGTGTATTTGCATGGCTGCAAAACACCTGCTACAAAGTACTTATTAATTACAAAAGGGAAGAGAGTGTGTTTTCAGCAGGGAAACCTGGCAGACATCACCTTAATCAAATGATCAAAGTGAACATAATTAGTTAACAGGGTAAAAGAAGCCATGTGCCACCTGCAAGGATGTAATGAGAACAAACATCATTCCTGCAATGCATGACCTGAATCTAATTAGGAGAAAACATTAGACAAACCACGATTGAAAGATATTTACAAAGTAACTGGAACTATCATCTTCAACTGCACCGAGGCCACAAATGTCAAAAAAAGACTGCAGAGCTGTGTCAGATTACAGTGACAACCAAATGCAATCTGTGGTGCTAAACTGGCTCCTTTGCTGAAGGTCTCAGGGATAACTGGTGATGCTTGCCTGGAGTCTGAAGATTAGATGGTTGTAATCTGTTGAGGTCAATTTCCTGACTTTGATGACTGCATTGTGGATCTGTAGGAGAGTGATTGTGCTTGGGAAATACTAAGAGATGATGGCTTATTATGTCACCACCTTGCTTTCAAATATGGGCAAGGGGGTATTTCTATGTTTTGTGACTTTTTATGGATTTGAGATTGCTTAAAAGAAATATTAATTTTCCCTCTAGGAGCTAGTGGCTCATGCCTATATCCTTGCTACTTGGAGGACTGAGCACAGGAGCTGAGCACAGATCAACACCCTCCTCGGCAGAAAAGTCTTTGAGACTTTGTCTCCATGGAGGGAAGTGGTATATATGTGTGATCCAGTTAGCATTGGAAAACCTAGATAGAATAGGTAGAAGCAACTCAGGTGTATACCTGTGTGGGAAACAACACCCTAACTGAAAAATAATCAGTGAAAAGCTAGGCTGGAGGTATGGCTCAGAGGTATCGCCAAGCCAAAACTGAGTTCAAACCCTTAGTATCACCAAAACACACACACACACACACACACACCTTATCACATACACAATAAGAAGAAGAAGAGGAATAACAACAACAAAACCAGAAGTACTTTTCTTCTAGAGGAAGAAAGAAGTAACACACTAGAACAATAATTGCAAACTTGTTAACCAGAGGGTTTCATTGCAGCTTAGTTAGAGAACTTCCTGGTTTCATTCTGGTACTAGGAATCAAATCCATGGCCTCCTGAGTGCGAGGCACAGGCTTTTCCAATGATCCACTAGAGGGTGGCTTTTTCACTGGGGGAATTGCTCATCCTTGCTTCCAAACCATTTTGAGCCTCCGATTACGAGCCTACTAGAATCTTATCAGGGCACTTCATGTTTTTCTAGTGCCTTCCTCTGCCAGTGTTGCTTGCCCTACTTTGGTTTCCCCTGAAAACAAAGTTCTGATACAAAATCTCAAGTGCAGGTGTTTTGGAGGAGATGATCTTAGGAAACAGGAATGAAGAAATGGAGAAAAGGAAGGCAAGGGGAGAAGGAAAAGGCAGTAAAAGACTACACTGGCTGGGGATCAGTGGCTCATGCCTGTACCCCTAGCTACTCAGGAGGCTGAGATCTGAGGATTGTGATTTGAAGCCAGCCTGGCAGAAAAGTCCACATGAGACTCTTATCTCCAATCCACTACTCAAAAAAGTTGGAAGAAGTGCTCAAGTGGTAGAACACTAGCCTTGAGCACAAAGAGGCTCAAGGACAGTATCCAAGCCCTGAGTTCAAGCCTCAGGACCAGAAACAAACAAACAAAAAACCCAAAAAGGTTACACTGGTAAGGTTGCAACTGTGGCAATGAATACTTAAGAGATACTGTGTTCCTCAGAATTATCTTCCTGAGCTATGAGTTGTGGTCACATACCTGTCATCTCAGCTATTATAGAAGCTGAGGCAGGAAGATCCCTTGAACCTAAATGTCTGAGATTACCTAGTGGAGACCTTGACTAAAAAGGAGGGACACTGGAGATGTGGCTCAGTAATAGAGCCCCTGCTTGGCAAGGTCTTGAGTTTAAAAAAAAATCAGAAAGAGAGCTGAAGTAGCTTATTGGCTCTGGGTTCAATCCCAGCATCAATAATTGAATGAATGAGTGAACAGTCTTCCAGTACCACTGAACACTGGAATCCCCTTTGGTTGAGGACTACACCGATGGCATTATTTCACACACATCCTCAAATGTATTTCCATCTGTACAGGGGCCAAACAACTTTGGTAACACTGAAGACAATTCAGGGTAAGAGAAAAGAAGCAGGCTACATACTTGAAGCATGATAGTATCAGTTCAGGTGGGGCAGAAGTCAGAGGAAGGCCAAGGAGAAATGTAGAAGGCGCCAGACAGCTCTGACACAACAGCTTTATCTTCCTCCAAATACCTGATTTCTCATTTCAGATCTCTCCCTGTGTCCTCCAGGATGGAGAGTTAATGGCATGACTGAATTATCAGCAAAGGAAGAAGACTTTGATTTTGCTATGTTGTCATTAGAAATCCACCAAATCAATGACTTCACACAACATTTGATTATAACAGAATCAATACTTGATTGCCTTGTTGCAAACCCCCCCCCCCACTGTCTGTCCCCAGTTGTCTTTCTCAGATGTCTTTGCCACTGCTGGTTAGTGAAGTGGAGATTCACTCATCATGGGTAAACCACAGGCTGGACTTCTCCCAACCAGGAAACAACAGGAATTCAGGCTCCACAATTTTCACAAAACCTTGACAGTTTTTGCTGTCCTTCAATCTGATATTTAAAGCCTCTCTTTAGTCATCAGATGGATGCTGCAAGCTCTTTGCCAAGAAGGAAAGCTTGGGAGTAAATGCAAACTCTCCTTTCCAAGAAAGCACAGTTGAAATTTAAAATTCCTATTAAGAGAGAGAGAGACTGAGAAAAAAATATGTCCTCTCAGAAAAGATCAGATAATCTTTTCCACCCTTTTTCCTTTATTCTATCATGATTAAATAAGCAATTTTAAAATCAGTTGTTTAATGGTCAATCCTCCTCTATCTAAGTAAGATAAGCTATGTGGGAACAGAGTAGTGTTATCTTTCAAAACCACTTCCCTCAGCATATAATAAAAAGATTCCAATAAATATTTGGACCATGTATACTTTCAGTTGCGAGTGACTGAACCAATTAAAAATTACTTTAAAAAAATATTACTGGGTACTGGGAATGTGGCTTAGTGGGAGAGTGCTTGCCTAACATGTATGAAGCCCTGGGTTCATTCTTCAGTACCACATAAACAGAAAAAGCCAGAAGTTCAGTGGTGAAGTGCTAGCCTTGAGCAAAAGAAGCTCAGAAACAATGCCCAAGCCCTCAGTACAAGCTCCAGGACTGGCAGAGGAAAAAAAAAGAAAGTATATTACTGTACACCTAGGAAGATAAAAGGGTAGTTTTAGGGTGGTTTCCTAGACTGGTTGACTTAGCAACTCAACAATGTCATCAAGAATCCAAGTTCTAGCTGGGCATCAGCTGGGCATGCCTATAATCCTAACTACTCAAGAGGTGAGATCATGGGTCAAAGCCAGCCTAAGCAAAAACATTCAAAAACTAAGAGTGGCACTGTGGCCCAAAGCGGTAGAGCAAAAGAGTTCAGGGACAGTACCTTGGCACACACACACACACACACACATCCAAGTTGTAGCTGAGCACCAGTGATCCACACCTGTAATACTAGCTACGTAGGAGGCTAATACCTGGAGGATCAAGGTTTGAAGCCAGCCTGAGTGGAAAAGTCTATGAAATGCCATTTCTGTTTAACTAGGGATATATTGAGCTGGAGGTATAGCTCAAAGTAGAGTCATGAACAAAAAAGCTGAGTGAAAGCATAAGGCCCTGAGTTCAAGCCCAGAATGAGAGAAAGGGAGACAGACAGACAGAGATAGAGATAGAGACATATACACAGAGAGACAGAGAGAGAAAGAAGGAGGAGGGAGAGAAGGAGGAGTGGAGAGAGGAGAGACAAGAGAGAGGGAAAAGAATGCAAATTTTTACCAAGTCCATGCCTATAATCTCAGGACAGAATAATTCTAAGTTCCAGGCCAGCCATCACAGCACGAACCTTTCTTCAAAAAAGAATAGAATTCAGGTTCTTTCCAGCTCGCTTTCTGCCAGGTTTGGTGTTAACTTCCTCTTCAAGTTGAAGAGCTCCAGGTATAACACAAAATCCAGAAAAACAGACAGTCTCTCTCTCTCTCTCTCTCTCTCTCTCTCTCTCTCTCTCTCTCACACACACACACACACACACACCCTTCCTGGAATCCTCCTGCAGGCAGGCTTCTCAGCACTGTGGCCAAGTTGGATCCTCTTATATTCCTGGACTAATCCTGGGCAAAGGGACAAGACTGTCTTTACACCTGTCAGTTAGGCCTCCTTGTTAGGCCTTCCTGCTCCTTGGGCGTAGGAAGCACATTCTGTTTTCCCCAGTGCTCAAGGTTGTATGAGGGAGAAATGCATAACTGAACAAATCCTGATTCTGTTAAAATGGAAGCAACACAGGATCCACTGTGGTCCACACACCATGTAACTACTCAGAGCATACCACTATTCAAATCTGCTGACCTAGGACAGCCAACAACCTCGGTAAGAGTTACGACCTTCCATTTTGATGCTGACTTCTTTCCCAAAGCATTTCTCCTATTTTTTTTCTGGTGAACAACCCACTTCTCTGTGGAGTTCTGGAATCAGCTCCTCAAGTATACCTGGAGATTTGTTATACCTCGAATGAAGGCTGTTTGTACTCTCTCTCAGTGTCTTTTATATAAGATTTTTTGATGCATTTCTTCTTGAATCATAGGTTTGTTTCTATGGACAAATATCCTCTCACCAGGCAAGGACAATTGCACAATCCATAACCATTCTTCCTTCTAGCAGCCAAACATAGAGCTTACATATGAGCTCATCCCGGGCTCGTGGTACCACTGTTTCTCTTCTATCTAAAAGTTTGTCTATTATCTGGTTCTTATTTATGTAATAGGCTGTTCCCAGGAAAGAGCTCAGGAGCTTTGAGATATTCATGAGGAAATTTTTTTTTTAAAGAACCAGAAATTCAGTTTAGTTTTCTATAGTTCCCTCAAGGTCAGCAATTGACCTCAAATTATCTATCTTAATTTGTTAAATTGATCAGGCATTAGGAATGTGTTTATGTCAGAATATTCTGAGGACATCAAGTCACATATATCATGTTAGAATATAAATAAGTTGTTTAACAGTCTTCCTTTGTGGCTTGGCTGACTTGGAACTCTCAATCCTCCTGCTTCATCTTCCCCAGTGCTGGAATTAAGGCATGTACCCCCATACTGGGTTAGGGAATATCCCATGAAAGTGGTATTACCAGCTGATCATCCTGAGAGGTGGGAATAGAGGCACAAACCTGTAGTCCCAGCTACTTGGGAGGAGTTTGGATGATCACAGAATAAGACTAGTCTAGCCAAAAGTTAGCCTATTTGAAAACAAACCAGAAGCAAAAAGGGGTGCTGAAGCAGTCCTCTTCAAATTGACTATGCCTACCCAACCCCATCCCATCTCATTCATTCCTTTAGAAAATATTTATTGATCATGTACTTAGGTGCCAGGCATGAGGGAGTCCTCCTAATCTCAGAAAGTGCAAGTTCTTAGGTCTTAGGAAAACCTTAGGCAGAAGTGGCACTATGACTGAAAGTGGTAGAGTATTAGCCTTGAGTAAAAGAGCTCAGGGACAGCACCCATGCCCTGAGTTCAAGCCCCATGATCAACAAAAATAAAATAAAATAAATAAAAGGAAAACCCTAGGCACTGATACACAAATTGCTTGAGAAGGAGAAAGTCTGTAAGTAAGGCTGAGTATATAGCTGAAGTTACAATGATGCCTGGGAAGGGGGTAAGTTTCTGCTTACGAGTTTCTTCTCAGTGAAGGTGTTCAACCAAAATCAGGATCAATATCTCATTGAGACTGGATTCAGAATTCAGGAATGGACTCTTCCCTCCAAGGTGGTGGCCCCACTTCCCAGCTGGAGCTGGAAAACTTTCCTGCCACACATCTGCTTTTGCGTTGGCTGTTCTTTCTGAAGTCTTCCCCTCTCCCCGGTGAGAAGGAAGCTGTAGTCACCTACATCACCAGGGTCCCTCAATGAATCTAGGCATGATGAGCACTGGTACAGCCTGAGCTTGTGGAAGAAATGCCTGGTTTGATATAAGCTTGTAGGTTCTTCCCCCACTTCTAGAAAGCCCTACCTCCTTTAAGGCTTTCCAGAGAGGCTGAAGTAGTTGCTGGATTTGCCATCAATATCACAATCCAGGGATTAGCAAGGTGGTAGAATGGAAAGAGGATAGCATGAGAAATCTGATTGCAGCTCTGCAAAGTCTTAATGGTACCCAGTAGCAGCCCCGAGAACACATTTTGTCCTGGTTCAGCTGCTACTGGAGCCAGGCCATTCTGTACAACTTTGTACAACTCCATGATTGCTCTTTGCCCTGCAGGCACTATAATTTTAGAACTGTTAGGGCAATTTTCCAGTGGACAGGGGTAGAGTGTCTTAAAGAAGGGACATTGCTTTCTAATTGGATTGGAGATAAGACTTGGGACTGAGGGCTGGGGCAGTCTGAGTTTAGTCACAAGAACTTGCACACTTTACTGGGCATGAGTGACTCCTGCTGCTTTGGACTTTTTGAACCCTGGGAAGAAGCTTCCTCCTCTCACTGGCTCTCCTCCAGGAGGAATTCGTTTCAGGTGCTGAGGTGCAGAACTAGAAAGACCCTTAGAGAAGTCCCTACCCAATCTCTTTACAAAGGAGGAAGAGTAAGACCCAGAGAGATGCAATGATTTGCTCAGTCAAAGACACAGTAAATCGCATAGCCAGGATAGAACTCTGAGTCTTCTTAGAAGGAGCACTGGAGCCAGAATTCACTCCCCTTTCCTAATACTATCCCCAGCACACACACATGCACATATGTGAGATCACAGTTCAGAGAGGCACTCTGGCCCTCTCTACTCCCAATAGGCAGAAAGTGTGTGAAATTCAGTGTTCCATAAACCCTGTAGGACTGATACTACTTTGAAGGATGGTCTTGGGCAATCTGTGGAATTGCATCTAATTGAGACCAAGGCCTTCAGGTAAGAGAAGAGTCTATGGGCTTATTTTAGGAGTTTGGAGCAGCTGGGGGAAGGCATGTTGAGAATGGAAGATTTCTGGGCTCCTCTCCCCTGTCACATGACCAAATGAAGCCCATTCTGCCTGCCCAGAAGATTCCCAGGGCCTTCTCAGCCAACACCCATCTCCATCTCTGCCAGATTTGGGAGGCAGCAGATTTAATTCTTTAACTCAGCTCTGAGTCAGAGGTGGCCCATGTGTCAGAGCTCAAGCCAGTGCTGTCAGGGGTGAAATTGCAAAAGTATCCCCTCAGGCTTCAACCACATCATCCCTGCATTACTAAGACCCAAAGCAGAAAATCAGAAATTCTCCAGCAGCAGGCTTCCTCTCAAGGGACTTCCCTGGTGTGTGTGTGTGTGTGTGTGTGTGTGTGTGAGAGAGAGAGAGAGAGAGAGAGACAGACAGAGAGACAGAGAGACAGAGACAGAGAGATTCTGAGATTCATGTTTGAAATCTCTTCCTTGCTGTGTATCTCTAAATTGGGCAATAATAAAGTTGGGGACCAAGGAACTGTAGTCATCTGGGAACTTGTGGCTAAAAAGAGTCCATTCAAGGTCACAGACCCAGGCGCTCAGGAGCTAAAGCCCCATGGGATAATCCTAGCATCACAGATAGGGGCATGTAGATACAGTCTCAGTTAATGCAGACATATGGAGTAGTACTTTACATGTCAATCAACCCAACTGTTCTATCTAAGACCCTCCTAAGGGAGAACACTCTGCTCATGTTGGTGCTAGAGTCCTTGTTTGTGCTATGTGAACTTATTTTCTTCTGGCCACAACCTGACAGGTAGAAGTAGACGGCAAGTGTCACAAAGTCATAGGCTGGCCAGTGACATACAATATGAAAGGCATGAATAGAGAAGCTTGGACTACCATCTTTTTACACTAAAAAGAAAGTGACATTTCCACTCCTGTAGGGCACACAGGCAGCAAAGATCCTTAAGTAGCAATAAAGAGGAAGCAGGAGTCAGCAGTGAGAACAGGGAGAAGACGTACAGACACGCAGAACAAGCAGATGAGTCACGTTAATAGTCCTGTGCAGTGAAAGTGCAGAGAACACCTGTTTTGAGTCCTTGTGTCTCTTTAGAGTGGCACGGTCTTCCAGGCCACATGGCCCAGCTCATACTGTATTAGGAGTCTTCTCCTTAGAGACAACGCTGTCTCTTTAGCTCTCTTTCCCTTCTCTCTCTTCCTACCCCATATGAGTTGGGGTAAATTGAATGATTTTTCTCTTCCTAACCCAGTGCTTATCCAATGAAAAGAATCAAGTTATCACATATAGTTACAAAAAATACGATTGAGTAATTATGACAATGTTGAAAAGAAAAGAAAGAAAATTACCAACCCGGTTTCTTCAGTTAGTAAAATACTAGTATCTGTCAAGCACCAATCATTTCTCCACACCTAGAGGTTGCAATCATTGAGCTGATTTGAGTATCAGTAGCTCATGACCATAATTCTAGCTAGGTCATAGGTCTCTTTCACTAACTACTTAAACTTGCCATGATAGCATGAATAATCAAGGATAATACATAAACAAACAAGACATTTTCTTTACAAAAAGAGGGCCAGTAGGCCAGTTTTGACCTGCCCACCCTGCTCATTTCCTGCACTGTAATAACATTTTTCTCTTTTATTGTCTTATCCCCAGGTTAGAGTAGAAGATCTATGAAAACAGAGCCTATGTCAATTTTCTCATCACAGTGAATCCCATACTGTCAGGATGAGCACACTTAATGCATGCTTGTTGATTAACTGAATGAAAAATGATGATGGAAAATGCCAGAAATAGGAGCCATTTTTGAGAGAAAAAATTTCTATAGGGACATTACTTTTAGTGTTCTCTGTGGAGTGAGTGAATCCCTTTCATCTCTGGTCTTCTGGGTTTTGTTCAGTTTGATTTGCTTAGGTTGCCCTTGAACTCACAATCCTTCTGCCTGAGCCTTCTGAGTGCTGAAATTATAGAAGCATACTACCATGTCTGGTGTTAGCGCTGGCCTTCTTTAAACTTCATTAATTTTGAGGTTAGTGATGTTTTTCATGAACTAATGGAGTAGCTACTATTGGACCTGCTCTCTGAGAGGCAGTGACTGGAGGTTCAGCCAGCAGAGAGATTCCCTGGGATACCAGCCACAAGCCAGAACAGAGGAAGATTGGGCCTGCTGCTCCTCCAAGTTTATCGTTGTTGGCTCCAAAAGCCAAGATTCTTTTCCCATTCTGTTTGTGCTGTGCTGAGTTGGAAAGATCAATTCTGTGACCCATGGAATTATACTTAATTTAAAAACATCTCCCAAACTTCAGCCTTCATGGCTGTTACTGCATTTCAGCAAACCTGTTTATTTAACAGTGTCACAGCTTTTAAAATCTTTAAATGATTTAACTAATCTAAGTCACTCCTTGCTCAAAATACTCCAATAATTTCCCTTCTCAAAGTAAATTTCAGGGCTTACAAGCAAAGCAATCACAGCTTGCAAAGCCACATACATTCAGGATCCTGATATTGCTCCCACCTTCTTTCTGCCATTCACTCATTTTCTCCAGCCACACTGACCATGTCATATTCTTGGAACATTCCTAGCAAGCTGCTGTCTGAGAGCCTTGGCTCAACCTGCTGGAATGCTCCACTTACTGCCCACACATCAATCCTCAGAGAGGGCTTTCCTAAATGCACCCTATGAAAGCCACTCTAGTTGCTCTTCCAAATGAACTCTACCTCATTTGGAAAGTGGAAAGTGTTCACACAAACACTCTCTCTCTCTCTCAGAATACTGATAGGGATTGCATGACATGACAATCATTCATATATATATATATATATATATATATATATATATTCTTTTGTATATTGTCATGTTTTGTGATTTGTTTCTTTGAGACAAGGTCTTCCTGAATAAGTCCCATTGGCCTCAGACTCAAGATCCTCCGAGGGCTGGGATTATATAATATATGTTACTACATATACATATATACATATATGTATATGTATATATATATATCTACAACAGTCTCATACTCTATGATATTGAGCCTTCTTCTAGTTCATGCTACACCTCTTCATTTGTCTAGGTTTTGTTTTTAACATTTTTCCATTAAAAGGCTATGGTTTTCTCAGTGAAAATCAGGTACACACCTTCTAATAAATCTAATAAATCCTCCGCTGTGGCTTGAAGTTGGTATCCCAGGGAATTTCTCCACTGGCTGAACCTTCAGTTACTGCTTCTCAGAAAGCAGATCCAAAAATAGCTGCTCCACTTGTTTTTATTAGATTTGTTCCTGGATGTGTAAGATTATGGTGCTTTTGTGAAAGGTATGTCTTAAAAATTATATTAACATTAGAAAATGTTTGTTATAATCCAAGTTTTATTTCTAGGTAAGCACTCTAACACTGAGATACATAGTCCACATTTTTATTTCTAATGTTATTTACTATTCTCTCTTTACCTTTCTGATGACTTTTATTGTATTAAAGAGGACAAAAGGAATCCTAGCTACTTAGGAGGCTGAGATCTGAGGATCACAGTTCAAAGCCAGCCCGGGTAGGAAAGTCTGTGAGACTCTTATCTCCAATAAACCACTCAGAAAACTGGAAGTGATGCTGTGGCTCAAGTGGTAGAGCACTAGCCTTTGAGTGACAGAGCCCAGGCCCAGAGTTCAAGCCCCACAACCACCACCACCACCAACAAAAGTACAAAAGGCCTACTAGCACTGAGTAAAGTGTTCACTTAGATGAATCTTTTTTATATAATCAAAAGTATTGAAAAATGATGAAAAAGGAGAAATTAATATTATTTGGTGTCCCTGTGGAAACCTTAAGTCATCTATGTCATGCCTATACTATATGACTCTCATCCTGAGAAACATACATTTATGTATGTACGTGTGTAGGTGTATATGTGTGTGTATGTATGTATTATGTTCCAGCCGTAGAACTTGAACTCAGGGCCTGGGTACTGTTCCTAAGCTTTTTGCTCAAAGCTAATGCTCCATTGAGCCACAGCTTCATTTTCTGCTTTTTGGTGATTACTTGAAGAATCTCACAGACTTTCCTTCCTAGGCTGGCTTTGAACTGTGATCCTCAGATCTCACCCCCTGCTGGATAGCTAGGATTACAGGTGTGAGCCACCAGTGCTGGGCTGAAACTTGGATTTATTGAATTTCACAATCACTATGCAATGCCTTTTGGCTTATTGTTGCTTTGGCTCAGTCTTAGGCTTATCTTTCCCTGAGGCAGAGACCTAGGAGTAATGAATATACAGGAGCCTAAGAGAGGTAGTGATCCCAGAGCCTATATTAGCTGAGGGATCTCCTACACAATCCCATCCTGTTGCCTGTATTGTTTCTATGAGCAGCTGTGTACACTGAGAGGTCTCACGTAAGGCCGGGAGGTGGGGAGGAGCAGAGTGTGAAAGGAGAAAGACCTCCTTGCCTTTCTCCACCAAGGACCAGGCTGTGGGTGTGAAGCAGGAAATGGGGGCTTCTTAGAACTGTTGAGTTTCCTGGAAGACTCAGAGAGCTGAGACCATCTGGCTTCCCCTAGTTTACTTTCTGGTAGCATTGGGGACAAGGAGAATGGAGCCTCCTCTGGGGACATCAGCTAACTGGTTGTAAACTCTGAGGCCCCAGTGGGACATTGATGTTGGGCTGAAGGAAACTTTTAGGCCTGGACTTTTCCAGTCTGCACTGCTGTTTACCATGACCCCCATACTTTCTGCCCTCAGCCTTTGTAGGCTGTACTTGTCAGGTGAAGCAATGTCTTCTGGGAAATATGAGCAGTTTTCAGGCTCCTCCTTATCTGAGAAACCTTGAACTGAAGAAGGCAGGAAGCCACAGACTGTTAGGTGGGCAGGTCCTACCTGGGGTTACTCCACCTTGGAGGGGAATGCAGCCCTTCTGAGTCATCAGAGATGCCTAACAAATGACACCTTCTTACAAGTTTGCCCATCAGAGAGGTAGGTGGAGGTCAGTGTAACAATTCCAGTGTGATACTGGAGAAAAACAGCATAGGCTTTGGGGCTACCAAACCTTCTAGTTCTGGTTTTTCTACTCCTGTCTGTGTTTCTGAGTTACCCTCTTTCAGCCTGTAACAAATAACACTATGGTGTCTTTTGTTCTGTTTTAAATGTGTGTAGATGAATACAGTGTAACATAAAATCACATGAAATCAGACATGGTATACATGTTTACAGTCCCAGCTAGTTGGGCCACAAAGACAGGAAGATCTACAATTTGGGGCCAGTGAAGGCAAAAAGGTAATGAGATCTTGTCTCAAACAAAGCAAAATGTAAATAAAAAAAGGATAAAGATATGATTCAAGTGATAGACCACTTGCCTCCTATAGGTGAGGCCCAAAATAACAATTTTTTTTAAAATGGAAAAGAATATGCTTGACATATACTGTATTTATTATAGCATTGCTAGCCATTGTAAAAAAAAAACAACAACCAAGTGTATAAAGGTTCAAACATGAGTGGAGTTTACTTCTTCCTCACATTCGGTTCAAAGTTTTTGGCAGGTGGCTCTTTCTCCTTCAGTGACTCAAAGAATCAGGGTCATTTCATCCTGTGGTTTTGCCATCCCCCAAGGGCTTCTGCAAGCAGAAGAAAGGCAGGACAAAGAGGGTAAAAGAAGTCATGCTCACTTCCTGGAGGTTTGGACCCAGAAATTTTACATATTTCTGCTAGCATTCCACTGGCAAAAACGATACACTTGGCCACACCTGGATGCAAGGGAAGCTAGGAATGCAAGCCCTGCCTGGTCACTGCTTCCTCATCATACCTTGTACCGCATGAGGAACTGACACTCTGGTGGTCATGCCACATGTGCAAAGGAAAGGTCTGGAGCTTGCTCGGCAATCTGCTAACAGTGGTCGCATCTGGGGACTGAGTAGAAAAGATGCAGAGACTCACTGTTGCTTGGAAAAAAAGCATTACCCTAGAAGCCCATGTTCACTGTGTAACTAAGGAAAGAACAATGGGAATGATTCAATGGAGGAAACTGGGCAAATACTGTTACCCTAATAATTCTGGCTGATAGTGCTATTACTTTAGTGATAGGGACTGAACCCAAGACTGAAAGCATGCTATGCAGGTGCTCTTCCACTGAGCCCAACCCTCAACTGGTTAGCATTCTTTCATCAGTTCTTAGAATCAGAAAATATCACCCTGAAAAGGAATGCACTATCTTGTATATCCTGTATATCAGGTTTTAGGGTAGGGTTGATATGGAAGGATGCTGAGGGGCTTTTTTTCTCATTAAAGTTTATATATAAATATAACATATATATATATAAATTATATATATTTATGAATACATCAATTATATATATTCTTACTAAAGAGTTCCAAGAGGACAGATTCATGAAGGCATAAATGGCAGTCTCAGAAATCCTTGCAGTGACACAGTATATCATTTTTTTCAGACACTAATAGCAAAGCACCCATGTTATGCTAAAAAAAAATAGCGATGCTTTGCTTTAAATCCTTGCAGGATATAAAAGCTACTGAGATTTTCTGATCTTGTTTGAGCATGAAATATTTGCTGTTTTTGGAGGTAGAAATAAGAGCTTATCAGCAGGAAAGGGGAGAAGAAAAGAGTTATAATTAACACTATGTAGGAAGAAAGCAAACATTAACAAATACCACCCTACTCAGCAGATGGACATTAGAGAAACGGGAGGCAGACGGGGGAAATCCACTAAGAGAGAAAAGGAAGAAAAAAGAGGGGAGGCTGAGAAGGCCAAGCGCTTCTGCAGCCAGTGCAGGGCACCTGCCTGTGGGAAGATTCTTGTAGTTTGGCTCTGATCTGAATCACAAGTCCATTCAACAAATTGCTGCTGTGTGTCTACTCTGTGTGCCAGGACCTTTTAGGCTCCAGAAGTGCAGCACCAAGCATATCAAAGCTTCTACTCTCATGGAATTTATATTTTACAGGCGAACTAAGCAAGACACTGGTGATGATCATCTATAATGCTAGCTACTCAGAGATCTAAAGACTTCAGTTTGAAGCCAGTCCAGGAAGGAAAGCCTGTGAGACTCTTATCTCCAATTAACCAGTAAAGTGCCAAAGTAGAGGTGTGGCTTATGTGGTAGAATGTCAGTATTGAGTGAAAAAAGGATAGTGTTCTGGTCTTGAGTTCAAGCTTCAGTACCAAAATTTAAAAACAAAACAAAACAGCAAAGCTGAAAGTAGCTTTGTAGATAAATGCATGGTGAATGCTCTTAGGAAGCTAAGGTGTACAGAGGACAGGGGTGGGGTGAGAGGTGGGAGCTCTGTGTTATTTCTGAACCAGTTGCATGGTCAAGGAAGATATCCCTGCAAGTGGAAGTATAACTCAAGTGGCAGAGTGCCAGCCTTGAATGCAAAAGCCAAGCAAGCACAAAGACCTGAGTTTGAGCCCCAGTACCTGAACACACACAAAAAGGAAGATATCCTTATGAGCCAGTTGTGTCAAGGTGTTAAGAGATGCATGTGAATCAGCAAGCAAAACAAACAAACAAATAAAGTGGTTGAGCACCAGTGGCTCACACACACCTGCAATCCTAGCTACTCAAGAAGCTGAGGACGCCTGGTGCCGGTGGCTCACGCCTGTAATCCTAGCTACTCAGAAAGCTGAGATCTGAGGATCACAGTTCAAAGCAAGCCCAGGCAGGAAAGTCTGAGAGACTCTTATCTCCACTAAACCACTAGAAAATTGGAAGTGGTGCTGTGGCTCAAGTGGTAGAGCACTCACCTTAAGCTGAAGAACTGAGGAATAGCACCCAAGCCCAGAGTTCAAGCCCCAGACCGAAAAAAAAAAAAAAAGCTGAGGACTGTGGTTCTAAGCCAGCTAGGGTAGGAAAGTTTGCAAGCCTCTTAACTCCAATAAACTATTCAAAAAGCCAGAAGTGGAGCTGTGGCACAAGTGGTAGAGGGACAGCTCAGGGACAGCACCCAGTCCTTGAGTTTAAGCTTCAGGACTAGTACACACACACACACACACACACACACACACACACAATGGCATCCTTGTCAAGATGCTGTTGGGTGTTAAGCCACCATCCAGTTTATTCTTCTCAATTAGATCCCAATTCCACTAAGCCAATCATGGCAGCCCAACTTCACTTACCAATGACAGATTCAGGAAAGCAAACTGAAGCCTATCAACACAGGGAGTTCCTGTTCACTGTCACTGGTCCAGGAGCAGCCACATAACCTAAATTGGCCTAGATAGATTCAAAGGAGGGATTTATATTTCTGTTTGGGGGAGGAGGTATTTTTTTCTCTGTTGTGATGGTTATAAACAAGGAAGCATGTTGTCAGTTGCTCAGAACAGGGTGACATAGCCATCTCTGGACAATGCAGGAAGCCAGTCTACACACAGAATCAATACAAAGAATAGGGCAGAATGGAGAGCTTGCAGAGAAATGGAGCCAGAGCCCTGATTATTCCATGCCCTGAGCCTGCTCCACTTAACACTCCCCATTATATACCACAAACAGACTCCTTACTGTTCATGCCAATCCCAGTTAGATTTTCTGTTCCTTGGTACTTAAAGGTTCTTAACTATGACAATAAAAATAAGGGCAGCTAACATTTCTGGAGAATTATCTTGTGCCAGGCACACCCTTTATATTTATAATTTCATTTACTGTTTTCAACAGCCTGAAGAGGCAAATACAATTATGGTTCTTGTTTAGAAGATGTAAGTGATCTTATGATTAGATGAATAGTCAGTAGTAGAACCAAACCTTTTAGAGCTTAGAGCTGGAACTCTTAGACAGTATGCTGTTTTACTGCTATGTGAAGCAGAGGGAAAGAAGAAGAAGCATGAGAAGAAGCCAAAGAAGAGGAGACAGTGATGTCCTTACTCACTTTATAATTGTATGTACTCCTGGGGGTTTTTTGTTTTTGTTTTTGTTTTTGCCTAGAGTGCCTTGTTTCTAGGATACCTTTTCCCCACACTCATTTCTCTGCCTAGGAACTTCTATTTGGTCTTTAAAACTCAACTCAGCTGGGTATAGTGGCTCACACTTGTAATCCTAGCCACTAAGGAGGCTGAGATCTGGAGATCTGGCTGGAAGCAAGCCTGGCAAAAGATCATAAGAAGTATTAGAATGCCTAGCTACAGCAATAAGACAAGATGCAAACATAAAAGGGATCCAAATAGGGAATGATGAAGTAAAACTCTCCCTCTTTGCAGATGACATGATCTTGTATTTAAAGAATTCCATGGACTCCACTCCCAAATTACTCAAGCTGATTCAAAACTTTGGCAAAGTAGCAGGGTATAAAATTAACCCCCAAAAATCAATGGTTTGGGGCTGGGAAGGTGGCTCAGTGGTAGAGTGCTTGCCTTGCATGTATGAGGTCCTGGGTTCGATTCCTTAGCACCACATAAACAGAAAAAAGCCAGAAGTGGTGCTGTGGCTCAGGTGGTAGAGTGCTTGCCTTGAGCTGAAGAGCTGAGGGACAGTGCCCAGGCCCAGAGTTCAACTCCATGACCGGCAAAAAAAAAAAAAAATCAATTGCTTTTCTGTATGCCAACAATGAGAAAAGCATGGCTGGAATTAGGAAAGCAACTCCATTCATAATAACCCCACAAAAAATAAAATACCTAGGAATTAACCAAAAAAGTGAAGGAACTCTATGATGAAAACTTTAAAAACCTGAAAAAGGAAATCAAAACAGAACTTAGAAAGTGGAAAAACCTCCCATACTCCTGGATTGGAAGGATCAACATCATGAAAATGGCAATACTTCCCAAGGCTATCTACAAATTCAGTGCCATATCTATGAATATTCCAACCTCATTCTTCAAGGAAATAGAAGAGGCAATCCAAAAATTCCTATGGAACAATAAAAGACCCCGAATAGCAAAAATGATCCTTAAAAGATAGAACAGTGCTGCAGGAATATCAATACCAAATTTCAAGCTCTACTACAAAGCCATAGTAATCAAAACAGCTTGGTACTGGCACAATAACAGACCTCAGGACCAATGGAATAGAATTGAAAACCCAGAAATGAATCTACAGACCTATAGCCATCTAAACTTCAATAAGGGAGTTAAAAAAATAGAATGGAAGAAAGACAGCCTCTTCAGTAAATGGTGCTGGCAAAATTGGTTAACTACTTGTAGAAAACCACAGCTAGATCCTTATATATCACTCTGCACCAGAATCAATTCCAAATGGATCAAAGACCTCGAAGTCAAAGCAGACACCCTGAAAACATTACAGGATGGAATAGGAGAAACCCTAGGTCTCCTTGGCACAGACCAAAATTTTCTTAAGAAAGACTCAGAAACACAACAAATCAAAGAGAGGTTGGACAAATGGGATTGCATGAAACTGCAGAGCTTCTGCATGGCAAAGGATATAGCTCACAAGATCAATAGAAAACCCATGAATTGGGAGAAGATCTTCACTAGCCATACAACAGACAAGGGTCTCATATCTAAAATATACCTGGAACTCAAAAAATTAAATCCCCCCAACAGCAAATCCTCAAAGAAACAACTGCCCAATAAATAAGTGAAATTAATAAGAGAATAAATAAATAAGAGAAATTTCTCAGAAGAGGAAAGAAAGATTTCCAATAGACACATGAAGAAATGCTCAACCTCCCTACTCATAAAAGAATTGCAGATCAAAACAACACTGAGATACCACCTCACTCCAGTTAGAATGGCTATAATCAAGAACTCTCATAACAACAGATGCTGGAGGGGATGTGGACAGAAGGGAACCTTACTGCATTGTTAGTGGGAGTGAAAACTTGTTCAACCACTTTGGAAAGTACTATGGAGGTTCCTCAAAAGACTCCACATAGAGCTCCCCTATAACCCAGCAATCCCACTTTTGGGCATTTACCCAAATGATCACAAACAAGACCATACTAAAACTACCAGCATGACTATGTTTATTGCAGCATTATTTACCATAGCTAAGATATGGAACCAACCCAGATGCCCCTCAGTAGATGAATGGAATTCTATGCCGCCATCAGAAAGAATGACATTGCCCCATTTGTTAGGAAATGGAAAGACTTGGAAAAAATTATATTAAGTGAAGTAAGCCAGGCCCAAAGAAACATAGGTCCCATGGTTTACCTTATTTGCAGTAACTAGTATATGTCTGAGACAAGCAGAAAAGGTCAGATAAGTTGATGTTAGGCGAAATGAACCCCAGAATAAAGACTCAAATGGTTTTTCTTTCTTGCGATTGTTTCTAACATATTTATAAGATGATTTCTTTGTTGCTTTGTATGTTCCTCCCCCATGGTATAACCCTTGTTTTCACTGTATTTGATGTTGGTATAATTTGTGAAGGGGAAGGGAAAAAACAAATTGTTTTAATAGGGATACAGGTGGACCCATTGCAACAATGAGATATACAAGACATTATGTCAAAAAATGAACTTTACAACTTTGGAGGGGGGAAGTGTGGGGGATGGGGGGAGATGGGAAGGGATGGGAAGGGATGGGAAGGGGAAACAAAGGAGGAGGCAACAATACTTGATAAGAAATGTACTCATAAAGGAATAATCTCTGAACATCTTACTGCTGAATTCTAGGAATGCAAACTGAAACCTATCTTTCACTGACTGATTAAAAGCCTTGCTCATTTTAGTATTTTTCTTAATTCTGTGGTCCTTGTGAAGTAAAAGAACATTGTGGTGTGAAAGATTAAGTGCAGAAGAGTAAACTTTATTTCTTTAAAAAAAAAAAAAAGAAACGTACTCATTACCTTGCCCATGTAATTGTAACCCCTCTCTATGGTATTTCCACAATTAAAAAAAAAGATCATAATACCTCCTTTCAACCAATAGAAGCTGGGTGTGTTGGCATGTGCCTGTTATCCTAGCTACACAGGAAGTATCAATAAGAGGATCTCAGTCCAGGCCAGCAGGGTAAATAGTGAGACCCTATTTAAAAAATAACAAAAGCCAAAGGAAGGGCTTGGAGAATGTGGTGTAAATGGCAGAGCACCTGCCAAAAAAGTACAAGGCTCTGAGTTCAAACCTGAGTACCACAAAAGAAGGTAAGAAAAATAGATCACTTCAAGCGCAGCCATCCAGGAGTGCCTCTTAGAAGGCAGCATATATTTTGGATAGGTCAGATCCCAGGATGTGAAAGTGACAAGGGAGCCTCAGATTGGGAGTGTTTGGCTGTAGATTGCCAAGGCTTTTCAGATACTTAGAAAGACATAGTCAAAGGTGGGAATAAGATCCTTTGGAGATTTTCCAAGTTTGGTACAAAGTTTTGGAAATCCAAGGCTTGAACTTTGGTTGGGTGTTAGATCTATAAAAAGCTAACAATGGGGGCTGGGAATGTGGTTTCGTGGTAGAGGGCCTGCCTAGCATGCATGAAGCTCTGGGTTTGATTCCTTCATACCGCACAAACAGAAAAAGCCAGAAGTGGCACTGTGGCTCAAGTGGCAGAGCAAAAGAAGTTCAGGGACACTGGCCAAAAAAAAAAAAAACCCAGCTAAAACTGTACTAATCCTTTATGAATACTTCTCTCCTGATCTTAAAACCAGCATAGTGATTTAGGCAGGCACCAAAAGTAGGACTATTCTCCTCCACATTATTAATAGGCTCAGTGAGCCCCTAAGTAAGAGATGCTCTACTCTCAGACAGAGCAGCATGAAAAGCCCAGTGCTTTGCCCTCCAGCCCAGGACTGTGGTCCTCCTCCCACCCACAGCAAAAAGGAATTCTGGGCTTAGAGATCACCAGGATGGTATCTGTGGCTCATCCCAGGACCAACCTGAGGAAGCTTTTGGAGGAAGCTGTGGAAACAGCCATCGGGGCAGTGAGAAGGAAGAATGTTGCATGATGGGTAAGAGCAAGACTCTGGTACCCGACAGGCCTAGTCTTCACTTTTTGTTTCTCAACTTATGATTTCATTGGACAAATTATAAAACTTCTCTGAGCCTCAGTAGCCACATCAGGTGAACCTAATCAGATGGCCAATGAGATAGGCCTCAGTGAAAACTTAGCATGGTGTCTGTTTGATATAGTTGGTCAATGAAGGTGACTTTGAGGGCAATATAGACTTGTAGATGGCAAATCCTGGCTCCTCCATAGTTACTTTGCTTCATTAATTTTGAAATGTACTTTCCTCATTACCCATATTTTAAACATCTCTGAAAGCAGTGTGACTTGGACATGGCTGAAAGTTACTTGATGTTTTAGTATCTCAGTTTCTTCAGCAGTAAAATGAGGATATCAATAATATCTGCTTTATGAAGTTATGCATTTACTTTGAAAGTTCCTGGCATCAATAAAGGTTGCCTAAATTCCACGTGTGGCTATTATGTTCACTATGACTGTTCCAGCATAGGTAGCGGGGATAGTGGGAGCTTTGTGAACTGAGTAGCCAGAGGCAGGAGCAGCCTGAGGGGCTGTGCAGAGGGGAACATGGATGTCAGTAAGGCAGTGTTGCTTCTGAGATGCAAAAGGGAAATGTGAGCCAAATGGTGTGCGTGCTTGTAATTCCAGCACTTAGAGCCTGAGACAAAAGGATGGCAACTTTGAGTCTAGTCTGGAAAGGGATTGGGGCTGAGGAATAGTAGTCAGGAAGCTGACAAGCAGTGGATAAATTGCAAGATGTTTTGAGGCGTATGATTTTAGGAGATGATGGACCATCATGACAGGGTACCATGCTTGGCCACCCATTGGGGAGGGGCTGATGGGTTAAAAAGGATAGTCAGGCCAGACCAGCTAGTCTAAATGTTCTCATTGGACTTGCATGCTCTCTGATGATATTTTAAGTCCTTGCCCTATGCCAGTGCATTGTGTTAACTAGCAATTAATAGCTCAGAAAATGTTGTTACCAAATTTATGATTTAGATGATGATGATGATGATGTGTGTGTGTGTGTGTGTGTGTATCTGCGCGCGCACGTGCGCACACGCGCTAGTCCTGAGCTTGAACTCAGCGAGTGGGTACTATCCCTGAGAGCTTTTGTGCTCAAGTCTAGTGCTCTACCACTTGAGCCACAGCTCCACTTCTAGCTTTTTTGGTGTTCCACTGGAGATAAGAGTCTCATGGACTTTCTTGCCTAGGCTGGCTTTGAACCTCAATCCTCAGATATCAGCCTCCTGAGATAAGTCACCAGTGCTTGGCTTGATTTAGACCATTTTTATTAGGGTGATAATATAGAATACACTGAAGCTCAAAGAGATAAGTTAGTGTGTTCAAAGTTACCATCTGGCTATTAGGTCACAGAACAAGAATTTGAATCCGTTTTTGTTGGTTGTTTGCTTAAATTATCTCTGGCATTGAGCTCCCTCTATGCACAGCTTCTTGAAGTCAGTTCTCTGGCATTTCTCAGTATATCTAGAAGCATATTTTCCCCCCAATTCCACTCCCCTCAACCCAGGTCTCCACCTCCCAAGCCCACAAATGCCAAGCTCACAAGTCATCTGTTTTGCCAAAATTCTGTTCCGATTTGATAAACTCTTTACCAGGCCAGCTCATTCAGCATGATTCAGCCGGGAGAGAGTAGCAAGGCTGCATGCCCGGCATGCCAACTGTCTGAGCTCAAGCAGGATGGGCGGTGCTCAGGAACCTCAGCCTGACAGATGGCTCCACTCAGTTCTCTCCTGTAGCCCCAAGCCAGGCCCAGTGCTTGCTCTCTGCAGGAGGGAGTGGGGAGAGCCAAGCCATGGAGTTTCACATGCATGGATGCATGCATGTGAGGCTATGTGTGGGTACATATGGAGCATGCAGGAGTGAGGCACATTTGCATGTGGCCAGTGTTCATGCAGATGAATATGTATGAAGCATTTCCTAGCTCTGTGTGGGTGTGTGAGTGTGCGTGCAAATTTGTGTGTTCAAGTCTCAAATTTGCCTTCCTTCTGGTACATGTGTTCACAAGGGGGAAAAAGGAAGACAGTGACAAGGAAGAAGAGACAAGAACAGGGGTCACACAGGAGCATTTTGCCTGTTGCTCCCTTCCTCCAGCGCTGTCTTATTTCAGGACTGGCAGGCCTCAATTTCAGCAGAGTCACCCCAATCTTGTGGTGAAGCACAGGCTCCGACTGAGTTTCAGGTTTCTAAAAACAACTTGTTGGCTACAGTGTTTCTCTAAAGTATGGATACTTAGCTATTTGTGAATAGAGGGACCTTTTGAAATGTATCTTTCCAGGAAAATGCCCTCAAAACACAGAATTTCACACACAGTACCAGAGAGCCCAAGTTGTCCACCAAGGGCTCTCCATGGATCTCAGGTTAGGAATTGTTGCCCATTATACTGAACCCTGGTTAGAGAGATACATACACAGAGGAATAAGATGGCTCTTATTTTTGTTGTTGTTGTTGTTATTGACAGGTCCCAGTATAAAACCCAGATTAGCCTTAATTTTGCTATGTAGTCTAGGTTGGCCTTGAACCCAAGATTATCCCATCTCCACCTCCCAAGTTATGGGAGTTTAGGTGTGCTCTACCATGCCCAGCTTTGGCTTCTGCTTTGTGAGTGCACACTTTAGTAGAAGAAACAGTAGGAGAAATTATGGCCCGGGGAGCCAAGAGAAGCAATGGGTGAGTGAAAGATCTTCCAGAGCAAGGGAGCTATTAAGGAGATGGGGCACTTCTTGGGGGATTCTAGGGAAGGCTCAACTGACAAAATGTTAATTTAGGTGGGCCATTAAAATATGAGCAGAGGGTTTATCCTGTGGATTTGACTTGTGGTGTGGAGACAACGAAAGAATAAATACCACCTCTGCTGTACGTATAGAAGCACGTGCTGTATATTTTCTGTTATGTAGCATTCTGTTAATTACCCTAATGAAAAATGATGGGGTACAAATTTTTAGTGTTAGCAAACACTATGCAAATAGCCAATGGCTGCTGCTCCCCTGTTTCATGGGCTCAGCTCTTCATGTATTGGGATTGTTGGTCGTTCTGTTCTGTCTCTCAAGAGGACTGTTGTGTGTCTTATGTAACCCTTCCCTTCTCCATTGCCTTGGGGAAAATTAAGACTAGCTGCTATGAAGACCCGCTATCATATTGATCTCGTGTTGTCTTCCAGACTACTCACAATAAATAACTCGAAATCCTTAAAAAAAAATATGAGCAGAGGGGTTGGGAAGGTGGCTCAGTGGTAGAGCGCTTGCCTTGCGTGTATGAGGCCCTGGGTTCAATTCTTCAGCATCACATAAGCAGAAAGAAAAAAAAAGCCGGAAGTGGTGCTGTGGCTCAAGTGGTAGAGTGCTAGCCTTGAGCTGAAGAGCTAAAGGATGGTGCCCAGGCCTACAGTTCAGGCCCCACGACTGACCAAAATAAATAAATATGAGAAGACATTTGTGAAACAGAAAGTGCTATCCAAAGGCAGAGGCTGGAGAGCAATAACTGTGGGCAGAGCAGGAAGGAGGGGCCAAAGGGGAGTTTTGGAGACAAAGTGTGAAGGATTTGATATGTACTAAGCTAAAAGTTCTGGATTTTATCCTAAAAGAGATTGGGCATCAGTGGAGCTCTTCAAACAAGGGAGTGACAAGATCTACTTGGTAATTTTCATAGACCCAAATGTATCCAGCAGTTACCCAGAGGTCAAATAAGAGTCTGTTGCAATAGTTCATGTGAGAGAAAATGAAGGCACAAATAGCAGGAACATAGAGGAACTAGAAAATGGTTTGAAGAGAACATATTCAGTACACAAATGAATCGAGAACTAGCCTCTTGTACTACATGTGCAAGAAAGGTTACAAAGCAAGAAGGAAGAGTTGAGCATGGCTTCTATGTTTCTAGCTTGCAAGAAAGTTAGATGTTAGGGCCTTCACTGAGATGGAACCATGACACAGGATAGGCTCTTTTTTGTTTTTATTTTTTGCCAGTCATGGGGCCTGAACTCTGGGCCTGGGCACTGTCTCTCAGCTCTTCAGCTCAAGGCTAGAGCTCTACCACTGGAGCCACAGCACAACTTCCAGCTTTTTCTGCTTCTGTGGTGCTGAGGAATCAAACCCAGGGCCTCATACATGTGAGGCAAGCACTCTACCACTGAGCCACCTTCCCAGCCCTGATTTTATTTTTTTATTGAGATTAAATGATGACATAAATTTCACAGTATTGTAGGATAGTGATACTTAGTTAAAGTTACAAATATATTTTAACCTTCACAAGGCAAATTTGTGTTTGTATTTTTTAATCTATTTGTATTTTCACAAAGTCTTTGTCATTCCTGAGAACTTCCACTGACAGAAAATGTATAGGTCTTCAACTCAGAGCAAGAGTTATCTTGGCCTACTATCCTTGTAAGTTTTACTTACATAGAATAGGCTCTTAAGGAAGGCAGAGAGTTACATTTGGGACAAAATGTGAGATACTGAAGTAGAGATGTACATTAGGCCATTGGCTATTGAGGTGTGGAGCATTGTAGAGAAAGATTAGGAAATTTAAATTTGTGAGTCATGAACAGATGGATGATAACTGCAGTCACAGGTCAAAGATGAGATCACTGAGGGAGGGTGTAGCTATAGAAGGAGAAGAAGAGCAAGAGGAAAGCCAGTATTCATGGGTCCACAGGAGGGAAGAGGAGTTTATGAAGAAGTCTGGGAGAGGACTCTTAGGGTTTGAAAGGGCCAAAATAAAATCAGGAAAGTACTTCTTCCTGGAAGGTAATAGAGCACAAAATAAAATGTAAGAAGGGAGTGGTCATTAGTGTCATAGGCTAAAAAGAGATCAAATAAAAAAATACAACTTCAGCTGGATACCAGTGGCTCATGACTGCAATCTGAGATACCTAGAAGCTGAGACGTGAAGATTATGGTTCAAAGCCAGCCCAGGGAAGAAAGTCCACGAGACCTCCCTCCAATAAATTACCTCTTGGGGGGAGAAAAGCCAGAAGTGGAGCTCTGGCTCAAGTGATAGAAATGGTAGAGTACTAACCTTGAGCAAAGAAGCATCCAGGTCCTGAATTCAAGCTTCCACCCTAGTGTGCGCATGCATGTACACACACCCAAACTCCGCACAACTTCAAAAAACAAAAAGAAGAATGAAAAGAAATTTGAAATACCCAAAATATGAATCACTATTATTACTATAGGGGGATTACAGGAGTTTTTATACTAAAATTTTTTTAAGGCAATACTAGGTTTTAAACTCAGGGCCTTGTACTTGCTAGGTTGGTGCTCTACATTTAAGCCACAAAAGTCTTGGTTATTTATTTACTTTTTGTGTGTGTGTCAGTTGTAGAGCTTGAACTCTGGGCCTGGGCGCTGTCCCTCAGCTCTTCAGCTCAAGGCTAGGGCTCTACCAATTGAGCCACAGCACCCACTTTAAGCTTTTTCTGTTTATGTGATGCTGATGAATGAACCCAGGGCCTCATGCATGCGAGGCAAGCGCTCTATCACTGAGCCACCCTCCAAGCCCTATTCATTTACTTATTGTGAGCATGGAGTCTGGCAAACTTTTCTGCCCAGGGTGGCCTCAAACTAAGAAGTTAGGATTCCAGCCACAGTGTCTGACCTTATACTTAAAAAAAAAAAACCATTATTATCTCAGTGCTTCTAGACCATTCCAGTGAGTGTACCATATTTGAACAATGAGAGAATACTGAGTGCATACGAATCTATTGGAATAAAGGACTTCTACTTTTGGTCAAGATGGAGTAACAGGAAGAGAATTTAATTTCTTGCCTAAAACAATGATACAGCTAAGAGTTAGCCACTAGACATGCAGGACACAGACCCCTGAAAAAGGGGGTTAAAAATGAGTCCTAGTATTTCACCAGTTTGCTACCTGCAGTGATTTTTCAGACTGAAGTGCACAAACCTGGCACATTGTCTAAATTGAGAAGACAGAATGGCTTGTTCAAAAGGTCAGGATGACTAGAATTCACAGGGAAGAAAATCAGAGTAATGTAGGAGAGAAAACTGGAAGTCTGCAGAGAGATCATCTTATGCTTTCACCCAAGTATGATAATTTCATGCAGGTGAAATAGCCACTGGAGAATGAGAAAGGAACACATGCATGAAACAGAAGGAATGAATCTTGGGACTCACACAAGTTAGGAAGTAATCCTATTCCCAAAAATGAGAGCAAAGAAATCTTCATATGAAGCCTGGAGAGAATGCCCCAGAAAGATACTGCCTTCTATTGTAATGCAGTCAAATTAGTCCTAGAACACACTCTGCTCCCAAAACTTCAAAGTAACCTCAAAGGCACCAAACTATTTCCAAGTAAGTTAACTACATCCTGGAACAAAGTTTATAGCAAGGAAATAAAGAAGTCCAGTACCCAACAATATTAAGCTCACAATGTTGGCGTTAAATCAAACTTACTAGACATACCCCCCCAAAAAAAGCAGGAAACTATGACACACAATGAGAAAAAAACCAATGAATAGAAACAAATCTACAATGACAGAGATGATAGAATTAGAAGATAAGAAAAATACAAAATATATTCTATCTCATGTTTAAGAGAACAGAAAAAAACATAGAGAAGGGTGATAGTAAAAAAGACTCAAAGATTTTTAAAAATCTGATATTGAGATAAAAAATATAGTACATGACACTACTAGTTAACTACCATGGAAGAGAATATTAGTGAATTCAAAGACATACTAATAGAAACTATATAAAATGAAACCAGAAAAAAAGACTTCTAAAAAGTAGAGCATCAAATGGAGTGCCAGTAGACCACTATCCACTCATCACAGGGGCAATAATAAGAAAGATTCCAAGTACTGATGATATAGAGAAACTACAACAGTCATGCATTACTGGTGTGAATACAAGACCATATAACCCCTTTGGAAAATAATTTGTCAGTTTCTTAAAAAGCTATTCATAGGACAGGTATGGTGGGACACACCTGTAATCCCAGATACTAAGAAGACTAAGACAGGAAAACCATACAATGGAGGCAGCCTAGCCTACATAGTGAAATAAAATGTACAGAGCTAGGCACTGGTGGTTCATGTTTGTAATTCTAGCTCATCAGGAGGCTGAGATCTGAGGATCCTGCCCGGGCAGGAAAGTCCATGAGATTCTTATCTCCAATTAAACACCAGAAAATGAGAAGTAGTGATGTGGCTCAAGTGCTAGAGCACTAGCCTTGAGCTGAAGACCTGAAGGCCAGTGCCCAGGCCTAGAGTTCAACTGACCAAATAAATAAATAAATAAATTTAAAAAATACAATATACAAAGAAGGGTTTGGGCTATACCTCAGGGGCTGAACACTTTCCTACTATGAGTAAAGCCTTTCATTGTATCCCTTGTATGGCAAAAAAGAAGAAGAAGGAGAAGAAGAACAAGGAGAAGAAGGAGAAGAAGGAGAAGAAAGAAGAAGAAGAAGAAGAAGAAGAAGAAGAAGAAGAAGAAGAAAGTAGCACTGTGGCTCAGGTAGTAGAGCACT
>NW_012267399.1:3028565-3048130 GCF_000151885.1 Dipodomys ordii | reverse complement strand
GAGGAGGAGGAGGAAGAGGAGGAGGAGGAAGAGGAAGAGGAGGAAGAGGAAGAGGAAGAAGAAGAAGAAGAAGGAGAAGAAGGAGAAGAAAGAAGGAGAAGAAGGAGAAGAAGGAGAAGAAGGAGAAGGAGAAGAAGGAGAAGAAGGAGAAGGAGAAGAAGGAGAAGAAGGAGAAGGAGAAGAAGAAGAAGAAGGAGAAGAAGGAGAAGAAGGAGAAGAAGAAGAAGAAGGAGAAGAAGAAGAAGGAGAAGAAGAAATGTAAAAGTTAAGCACAAACTTAAGGTGGTAAACTGATAACCAATTGTGGTATACCCATGTAATGGAATATGACTCTGTAATTAAAAAATAATAAACTACTGATATATATTAAGAGATGAATCTCAAAAACATAATACTGAGTAAATGAAACCAGAGGCAATATATTATACGTATTAGTATTTATATGAAATGTCTAGAAGGCAAGTATACAGGGAGGTTAAACTGAGTAGTCACATAGTTTAGGGTAGGAATGAAGATAGACTATTATCAGGGAACTTTTAATGATGGAGAAATTCTAACCACAGATTGTGATGATAACTGTACAATTATTAACTCACTAATATTAACATTAATAACGGGTAAACTTTGTGGTGTATAAATTATACCTCAATAAAGCTGTTTAGAGGCTGGGCATTGTGATGCATGCCTGTAATCCTAGGTTGCGAAGTTGACTTTGAGTCCAGCCTTGGAGATGTAGTGAGGCATAATGGGTTACATAGTAAGATCCTGTCTAAAAAAAAACTAAACTGGGTACCAATGGCTCATACCTATCATCCTAGCTACTCAGGAGGCTAGACCTAAAGGCTAAAGGTTTGATGCCAGCCCCATCAGAAAAATCTGAGCGATTCTATCCTCCAAATAATCAAGCAAGAAGCAGAACTGGAGGCATGGATCCAGTGGGTGTATGCAGTTGACAAAGCTGTCAGCTTAAGGTCCTGAGTCCAGATTCTAGTACCACCAATATCACAAAAACAAGAGCAAACTAGTTAAATAAATGTGTTTAGAAGAAAACAAAGTACTTTCAAGATCTAAAAAAGAAATTATCACCTGCAATTAGCATCAGGAGAATGGTTAGAGAACTACTTTGGGTAAAAGAAAAATTATACCAGATAGAACTCTAGATCTACACAAAGAAGTAAAGAGCAGTGCAGGTAAAATCATATAGGTTATAGATCATGTACAATCATGCTAGTTATCTATTGCTGTATAAAAAAATGTTAACACAACCACCATTTATTATCTCACAGTTTCTATGGATCAGTCATCTCATATTATCTTATATTCTAGACTTTTTTTCTTAACCCTCAGCAGTGCTGGGGATGCAACTCAGGGCCTCACTCATGTTAAACTAACCTACATACCTAGCCCTAAACTATCTTTTCTAAGGATGTTTGTATAGCAAAAGTAGTCTTGGGAGATCAGAGAAAGTGTCTCCCTCCATAGCAGAGGACTGGTTGTTTTTCTGACCCATATTATCCATATGATGGAGACGTTTGGGCAGGTTTGTCTGCAGTGCTAAACTTTTTTTTTTTTTTTTTTGGTCGTGAAGCTTGAACTCTGGGCCTGGGCCCTATCCCTCAGCTCTTCAGCTCAAGGCTATCGCTCTACCACTTGAGCCACAGCACTATTTCTGGTTTTCTGGTGTTTCATTGGAGATAAGAGTCTCTTGGACTTTCCTGTCCAGGCTTGCTTTGAACCACGATCCTCAGATCTCAGCCTCCTGAGTAGCTAGGATTACAGACGTGAGCTACCAGACCTGGCTTGTGGTCTCCAACTTTTTTTGTTGTTGTTGTTGGTCATGGGCCTAAACTCTGGGCCTGGGCGCTGTCCCTCAGTTCTTCAGCTCAAGGCTAGCGCTCTACCACTTGAGCCACAGTGCCACTTCTGGCTTTTTCTGCTTATGTGGTGCTGATGAATCGAACCCAGGGCCTCATGCATGCAAGGCAAGCTATCTACCACTGAGTCACCTTCCCAGCCCACCTTTAACTACACATTATAATGAGACTTACACTTGTGTGGTTCAAGTATGAACCTTAAGCAGTTAGTGATAACATCATGTTCTAGAACATACCTATTCCAGGGGTAGCAGTGGGTTTAGTTGAAATAGGGTGAGAATTGTGGAGAGCTTTTCGCCCAGAAATAAGAGTGCAGAGCAGCACATGGGTAAGAGAGAGGCTCTGGTGAGTAGGACAGAGACTGACTCCTAGAAGAACCTGCTCTTTGCCGATGGCATGAAGATAGGAAGATACAAAGAACTGAGAAGAGAAACCACAGTGTGGAACCCACAGGGTCTTGCTGTCATTCAAATCTGTAAGAGATAAACCTCACACAGGACTTGAGTCTGGTGATAGAGAAAACTTCTTTAGGCTCCCAATGTCAGAAACTAGGGGCAGTACATTGCATTTACTTTTTTTTTTTTGCTATAATTATAAAATTATTAACTGCTTACTATAAAAATAAAAACCGTAGAAAGGATGTCAAATGGGAAATAAAAACCTTCTCATTGCCAATCCACTCTAAGATATGTAATGTAAGCAATTTCTTGCTATTTGTTTATTGTTCTGGGGATTGAGTCCTTTCACTTCATTTTCTTTGCTGTATAATATTCAGAACCATAGTTCTTTATTGATGGACTATTAAAATATTCTTGGCTTTTTACCATTCACAAGTAAAAGAGATCCTTGTACCCAACTAATTGTGTTTATGAATGAATGTTTGTGGGGAAAAAAAAGTAAAGTCTAAGCTAGGTGCCAGTGGCTCATGCCTATAATCCTAGCTACTCAGGAGGCTGAGATCTGAGGATCATGGGTCAAAGCCAGCCTGGGCAGGAAAATCTGTGACACTTATCTCCAGTTAAACACCAGAAAACCAGAAATGGTACTGAGGCTCAAGTGGTTGAGTGAAAGCCTTGAGCTGAAGAGCTGAGGAACAGCATCCAGGCCCAGAGTTCAAGCCCTACAACTGACAAAAAGAAAGAAAAGAAAAGTAGTCTATCATCTAGAAATAAGATTTGCCTTGTTGAAGGCAATATACAGTTATTTTCAATGTTCATTGTGTTTAGCTATCAGCAGAGGCAAGAGAGGTCATGCCTACCTTCCACACAGCCTATTTGTCAGACTTACCAAGGTTTGCAGAGCTAATGGTTAAAACATTGTATCTCATCATCATCATCTTTTTTTTTTTGTATCTCATCATCTTAATTTTCATTTCCCAGAAACTGATGAAATTAGCCATCTTTGCATGTGTTTTCCAACCATTCTTATTTCCTGTTTGGTAGGTTTGTTTGTATTTGTTTTATATATGCTTTACTTTTTAATGTCATTATTGCTGATTTGTAAGAGTTTACACTGTATTTTGGGTGATAGTTCTTTCATACCTATTGTGTTTTTTCTCCCATTTTATCATCCATCCTTATGCTATTTTATATGCAAGCTTTACCTTATGAGTTAACCAAATTTGTCCATTTTTTCTCTTCGAATTTTATATTGCATTTATATTTTTATATTTGCATTTTAAGAAGGCCTTTTCAACCATATGGCTTTAAAAAATTTTTTATTGTGAAAATACTGTACAAAGGGCTTACAATTACATGGGCAAGATAATGAGTACATTTCTTATCAAGCATTGTAGCCTCCTCCTTTGTTTCCCCTTCCCATCCCTTCCCATCCTCGACCCTCCCCCCCCTCACCCCGCCCCTCAACCATATGGCTTTTTAAACAGAAAGTCACTCCTATTAGTTTTTGGTTGCTGTGACAAAGTATTTGAGGAATACCAACAGGAAAGATTTATTTTGGTTCGGTATTCAGAGGTTTCATGGTGCCTTGACCCTGTTGCTTTTGTGCCCGTGGTGAGGAAGCACATCATGGCAGAGTGAAGGGCAGAGGAAACTTCTCACTTCAAGGACATCAGGAAGCAAATGGGGTGGGGGCTGGTGCCCCACTAATTCCCTTCAGGGCATGCCTCTAAGGGCATGCCTAATTTCCTCCAGCAAGGAGCTACTTCCTAAAGATTCTACCACTTACTTCCTAATTATGCCACAGGCTGGTGACCAAGTCTTTAGCATATAGGCCTTTAAGGGACATTTAAGATTCAAACCATAAAGTCATATAAACTGCAAAGTTTATGAATAAACACCCAAAATTCCCTTGCCCCACCTCTCCCCTCTTATTTTCCATGAAGGTAACTATTTTAGATGCTTTCAACTATGTTTCTTTTTCTGCTAAATAATATGCCATTATGTTGTTACAGCTAATTTCAATTAATTGATTTTAGACATAATGCAGTGACTTTTTATGGTAGATCAGGATTTAGCTTCCCCCACCCCACCCCAACCAGTCTTGGGGCTTGAACTCAGGGCCTGGGGGCTGTCCCTGAGCCTCTTTGTGCTCAAGGCTAGTGCTCTACCAGTTGAGCCACAGTACCACTTCCTGCTTTTTCTGAGTAGTTTATTGAAGATAAGAGTCTCTCTCCTGGCTGGGCTGGCTTCAAGTCAAGATCCTCAGATCTCAGCCCTCTGAGTAACTAGGATTATAGGCATGAGCCACCAATACCCAGCCAGCCTAGCTTTTTCTGGCAAATTGGAGATGGAATATTTTCGGCCTAGGCTGACTTCAAACCTCAGTCCTCTAGATCTCAGCCTCTGAGTACTTAGAATTACAGGCTTGAGTCACAAATGTGTGGTTTCTAAATTACTTTTATCTTGTTGTTTGGTTTTTATCCTTACTGTTAGAAGTTTTCTTTTGGTATTTCTTAGCCTCTGATTGTCTACGCTTGTTTAAGAAGGGACAGTAAAACATTGATTGGAATCTTGGAGTATGTGGGTGAGGCTTGTTGATTTAGTGGTTCCTAGTGGGATGATTTGACTAGGCCATTCGTCAGGGGACTTCCACTGTCAGATTATTCTGTTAGTTTTCTCTTCTACAGAACAGATCCTACAAAAAAAAAGTTTAACTTTTCTGTCTGCAGGGTAGAGGCCTGGGTGCTTGCATTCTGGCAACCAGGAAGGGCACTGTCTCAGTAGACACACATTTAGCATTCCACAACCGCGGCAGGTAGCCCTTAACCCTAGGACTTAATTTTTTTTTAAATTTCCAGAAAATAAACCTTTCGTCATCGGCTAGAGTGGGATAAGAACAGTCACTGAGGGGATTAATGAGGCATTTTAATTTTTGTAGGTTAATGGGTTTGTGCTCAGGTCCTTGAGCTCGCCAGGCAGACATTGTACCATATTCTTCCCAATCCCTGCTTTGGTTACTTTTTTTTTTTTGCCAGTTGTGGGGCTTGAACTCTGGGCCTGAGCACTGTCCCTCAGTTCTTCAGCTCAAGGCTAGCGCTCTACCACTTGAGCCATAGCTTCTGGCCTTTTCTGCTTATGTGGTGCTGAGGAATCAAACCCAGGGCCTCATGCATGCAAGGCAAGCACTCTACCACTGAGCCACCTTTCCAGCTCTTTGGTTACTTTTGAGATATAGAGTCTTGCATTTTGCCCCAGATGACCTGGACCAAAATTCTCCTATTTATGCTTCTCATATAGTTAGGATGACAAGCTTGAGCTACCACACCCAACTTTTTCTTTGAGATAGAGCCTCTCAAACTTTTTGCCTGGGCTGGCCTGGAACCATGATCCTCCCAATCTTCCAAGTAGCTAAAATTACAGGTATGAGTCACTGAACCCACAAATCATACAAATTTCCTAAATTTAATTACTACCTCATTGCCCTCAGTACTTTGAATTTTGTAGGGATTCTGTAGTATAGATCAGATTGAATCCCCACCTTTTCTCTTCACTAGCAGGATTTAGTTTCTTGGACCTAACCATGTCAGAGTTATTACCTATCCACTTACTTCCTAGATTCTACAATTTTATTGCTTCTGGGTTGTTGGTTTTCTCTCCTTTTCCCTCCTACCCTTAAAGATTTCATCTTTTCTAAATCACTTACTGTGATTTTAATGAGTTTTTAAGGAGGGAACAAAGTTGCATTTGTACATTCACCTTACCATCCTTACCACAAATTTTCTTAACACTTTCTGTATATGCTACTCCATAGTCATAGTCTGAGGATTGAGATTATTGTACTAATTTTACATGTTAAAGGGGAAATAGTTTATCCAAGATTCCAAAGGCAGTACAGATTTAGTTCTATCTCTCAACAATATGTCCACAGGAAGTTACAAATTGAAAACTGGCAAACAGATGTACTCCACAGAGATTTTTCTCTGGTCTTCAAAAATTCTTCATGAAATTTCACATAAAAATTGTGTTTGCTCAGAATATTATGTCAGGATACAGTAAAGATCCTTGCACATCCATGTTCATTGCTGCACTGTTCATGATAGCCAAGTTATGGAAAAGTTTAGATGCCCTATAACGGATGAAAGAATCAAGAAAATGGGATACATATATATATATATATATAATGAAATTTTACTCATTTATTAAAAGAATAATATGTTATTTGCAAGGAAATGGATGGACCTAGAAAAAATTATGTTAAGTAAGTTAGCCTCAGAGAGATAATGAATGTTTTCTTTCATATGTGCAAGTTAGATCTAAAATACAAACATACATGATAACATATATATGATTATATATATTTAGACACAAATTGACTTAAGGATAGTATACTTAGGAAAGGAATCCAATGATGTAATCCTGCTAAACAACTAAAGAATTGTTTAGCAAAATGAATACCAGGAAGCTGAAATACGTTGAGGAGGTCAAGAGGAAGTAGTGGCACATGAATGGAGGGAGGAAGGGTGAGCAAATGAAGTTATTCTACTCAATGTGTATTAAAAATTGAACCACATACCTTGAGGACAGAGATGAGATGGAGAAGCATGGGGAATGACTGAAGGGGTGACATTGATCAAAGTACATTATACTTAAAAACTGACATGGATTTGAAACCCCTCTGAACAACTACTTAATAAAAAACAAATTTAAAAAATTAAGTGTTTGGATTTCCTTCAATAATCCAAAGATCTGACTGAGTGGCAAAGCACTTGCCTAGCACACACAACATCCTGGGGTTGATCTCAAGTATAAAAGGGGGGAAAAAAAAAGACTTACATTCTTACAAGGCAAAATCAATTGTAATGGAGATGCATCTGCTCCTTTTTAAAATGTAGGACCCTGTTGCAACCTGCCATGACCGTGTCCAGGGACAAGGCAGTAATGGAGACCAGACAGTGGAATTGAGGTTTGGGGTGCCAGGGCATGTAGGACCGGGCAACTTCAGGTGCCCAGGGTCCTTTTTACAAGTTATTTATTGAGTAGGATACAGGGGCATAAGTGCAGAAAGTGAGGTATCCATATTCCTGGTCACAAGCACCAGTCATGTGATATGATCTTAATCAATATCCTTGAGGTAACAAGCATCAATCATGGGATATAATCTTAATCAAGTGATAAATGGCTTCCTTATCTTAGGAAGTGGAGGTAAGCAGTAAATGACTTACAATTTGCATAGGCTTTTGGCTATCCCCAAACTCCCAGAAAGTTTGGGGTTGAATTAGCCTACGCCTAGGATAGATAGAAATCTGAATTTCTGTCAAACAAGGACTGATTATCTTTCCTGGAAACTCTCAACATTCTGAGAGTATGTTGGGAGAAGGCCTTCCAAACTCCCCATCCTTTTGGATCTCACAGCTCAGTTTTTGGGGCTCTCACAGGATCCTTTCTATAGTTTTCATCTCCTGCATGCTCTATTTTCTTATACCTGAATATAATAGTCCTACATGTCATCTATCTGGTCTCTATTTTCAATTGCACATGATATAAACTTTAAAAAAAGAGTCTTATTCTATAAACTGTTTTGGACCTTACTTCTTTTACTTAATTATAATAAGTAACTCAACATTATTAGTTGCTCTGCTTATAGCTGTTGGCCTCTAAATAGATCAGATTCATAGGCAAAAACCTTCTGTGATACTTGACCCTTTCTCCTACACCTAGAGATGATTGGCTAAGGAGTGGGCACCTAACCCAAGCTGAGCCAATGAAACACTCTTTTGGTTATTTGAAACTGAGATTAAAGACTTGGAGACTAGGAGTCATTAGAGTTAAGTCCCATTAATAGCAGCATTCTAAAGAAAGATCCATTAGCTCCTACTACCAAAATCCCAGAGCTGTCCTAATTCCTTTCCTACTAAGTTTTGGTTATTCAATAATTCATTGGATTCTATGAACTGCCACAGTGTCCTTTCAGTAAATTCCTTACACTTAAACATTTCTCTTTTACTCAAATCAGAGTTGTAGATGCTGCTGCTACTCTCTTCTAGGATCTAGAAAAACATCACCATTAGCATTCCACATTAATAACAGGTTTATTGAATATCCCTACTATAAAACTCAACTATTTTAAATGTACAATTCAATGGTATAAATGTATCACATTTTGATGAAGTCTATTTTGTGTATTTTTTTTCACTTGATGACAAAAATTTTTGATACATGCTTTTCCAGGTATTTTAACAATATTTAACAACATAAAGATGATGTATTTGCCGGGCACCAGTGGCTCACACCTGTAATCTTAGCTACTCAGGAGGCTGAGATCTGAGGATCATGGTTCAAAGCCAGCCTGGGCAAGGAAAGTTTGTGAGACTCTTATCTCCAATAAACCACTAGAAAACTGGGAGTGGTGCTGTGGCTCAAGCGGTAGAGCACTCACCTTGAGCTGAAAAGCTGAGAGACAGTGCCCAAGCCCAGAGTTCAAGCCCCACGACCGACCAAAAACAGAAAAAAAGGTGATGTATTTAATTCATTATTTGTTTTTAATTTTGTGCCAGTGCTGGGGCTTGAACTCAGAGCCTGGGCACTGTCCCTTACTTTTTTGTTCAAGGCTAGCACCCTACCACCTGAGCCACACATCCATTTCCAGCTTTTTGGTGGCTAACGAGAGATAAATCTTACAATCTTTTCTGCTGGGGCTGGCTTCAAACTGTGATAATCAGATTTCCACCTCCTAGGTAGGAAGGACTGCGGCATGAGCCAGTGGCACCCATATTTTCTTTTCTTTTCTATTTTCTTTTCTGTTGGTCACGGGGCTTTAACTCTGGGCCTGGGCACTGTCCCTCAACTCTTCAGCTCAAGGCTATCCCTGTACCACTTGAGCCACAGCACCACTTCTGGTTTTCTGGTCCTTAATTGGAGATAAGAGTCTCATATACTTTCCTGCCCAGGCCGGTTTTGAACCACGATCCTCAGATCTCAGCCTCCTGAGAGGAGGCTAGGAATATAGGCATGAACCATCATCACCTGGCTTTTCTTTAAAAAAAATGGTGACTAGTTTCCATGACTGGACATCACTGTTATTGTCTTCATATAATCTATGATATAAATTTACCAAAGCCTACTTAGTCACCTAGAGATATATTTATTTAATTCCCAATATGTTGCTATTATAAGATTTTTTTTTCTTTTTTGAGCTAGACTCTTACTATGTAGTCCAGCCTGGCCTTATGTTTATGATACTTCTCTAGGATTGTAGGTGTATGACGCCATAGCTAGCTACAGCGATTCTTACATAAGGGCCTCTGCACATGCACATGTGTGTAAGTTATTTGGCCAAGAAACTATGACTGAAGCATGTGACAGACGCAGAGAACAGCATGAAGAAGACAGAAGAAGAGGAAGAGCTCCTCCAGTCTAGGTGTGTTGTCATGCACAGGACATAATTTATACTGGGTAAAGGAGAGTAGAATAGGGCTAGACAGATAGGCCGTGCCTAATGTGGAGAGCCTCAAAGGTCAATTGAGTAACTTAGATTTGGAAAACCATAGAAGTTTTTTAAATGGGTTCTCATACTCGAAAGAGATGGGGTAGGGTCAAGAACAAAGACAAAGAGAAGGGGGGGGGGAAATGCATACAAGAATCTAAAGCATATCCTACAAAATTAAGAAGAGTGAAGAAAGGTGTGGGGAGGTGAGGGACAGGTGTGAATGTTGACAGGAGTGATATTGATTAAGATATATTCTATTCATAAACTGCTTTGTTAAATGGCAGCTCCTTTGTACAACTACTTACTTTTAAGCCATCTAATTCCCCTTTGACCATATGAGGAAAGAAAGTTCTTTTTACATCTAAAAACCCATGTTGTAGAGAAGTAGGAGCGGGGCTGGGAAGGTGGCTCAGTGGTAGAGCGCTTGCCTTGCATGCCTGAGGCCCTGGGTTCGATTCCTCAGCACCACATAAGCAAAAAAAAAACCCAGAAGTGGCGCTGTGGCTCAAGTGGTAGAGTGCTAGCCTTGAGCTGAAGAGCTGAGGGACAGCGCCCAGGCCCAGAGTTCAGACCACATGACCTGATACCCCCCCCAAAAAAAAAAAGAAGTAGGAGGAAAACCAAGAGATGACAGTGTCCTAGCTACTAGAGGAAGAAGCTTCCAGAAAAATGGGTCAACTTGATCAAATGATGCAGAGAAGTAATAACTTCAGTTGATTTAGGAATAAAAGAACTGTGGCGTCCATCTACCTGAATAATGTTAATAGAGAGAAATGTTCTTTTCTTTTTTCTTTTTTGTCAGTCGTGGAGTTTGAGCTCTGGGCCTGGACACTGTCCCTGAGCTCTTCAGCTCAAGGTAAGAGCTCTACCACTTGAGCCACATCATCACTTCCAGTTTTCTGGTGGTTAATTGGAAATAGAGTTTGGTGGACTTTCCTGCCTGGGCTGGCTTTGAACTGTGATCCTCAGATCTCATCCTCCTGAGTAGCTAGGATTACGGGTATGTTCACACCTGTATGTTCATACAGGTGGTATGTTCATACCACCAACACCTGGCTCTTTGTTTTTAAGAGGATGGAAGAAGAAGTTGAGACACTAGGTATGTTATGATATGCTGTAGTTTTTTTTAATCCCCAATTTTCAGTGATTTAACACAACAAAAGTCTGTTTCTTTCTTATAGTCTATGAGTCAGGGGTAGAGTAGGGTATCTCTTTCTTCAACTCTTCCCCCCACTGTCCCACCACTTTTTTTTCTTTTTGTCAGGTACTGGGAAGGAACCCAGAATCTGGTATTAGGCAAGCTCTCTACCACTAAGCTAGACTTCCAGCATTAGTTCCATCAGTCAAAAGTTGCAACTTCTAGAAGACAGAACTTGCTCAGCAATAAAGTGATTACAGCAGGATCCCATGCCAGCTATTCTATGCTTTAGGTCAGAGTAAGATTTGAGTCACCAAGGCCTGCTTACCAGCAAAGTTTCTGGGAAACATGGGGGAGCATCTGGAATATTTGTGAGTACCACTATCTTACAGGGAGAAGAGACTATATAACATTTGCTATAAAGGGAAGGAGAGAGATAAAGGAGCACCTAGGGTGATAAGAGGTGAATGGACTTTGTTTTACTTTACTAATTAGGAAGATAACTATATTTAGAGGAGAGGGCATAGCTAAGCGATGGGTCATGGTATTGGTCTTGGGTAAGATGGAAGGTTCAAGGATAGGCCTCAGAAAAGAGACTTGATTCTTTAAACTGGCAGGAAGGAAGTGAGGGAAGTACTGTGAGTTAAATTTGTGGGTGTGGAGGCAGGAAATTGAGGAAATTCACACCTGGTATTTAAGATTTCCTATGAAGTATGAATCAAGTCAGTTTTCAAGAGTGGAAGACCAGAAGTAGGGCCTTTAGGAATTTGGAGAAGCTTCTCAAATCTATCTCCACGAATCCAGTAGCCTTCAAATGGACTACAATAACCTCCTGTATGGTTTATTTACCTTCAATAAACCCTTTTCCCTACTGCAAGTAGGTTGGCTGTTTGGGGAAAAAAGAAAGCAAGACAGAGATAATAGCATGGGCCTGTAATCTCAGTACACTCAGAGACTGAGGCAGAAGGATCACAAATTCAAGGCAGCCTGAGTTGTACAAAGCAAAATCCTGTCTTTCAAACAACAGAGCCAATCCTAGCTAATAAGGAGGCTAAGATCTGAGGATCATGCTTTGAAGCCAGCCCAGGCAGGAAAGTCTGTCAGATTCTTATCTCCAATAAACTTCCAAAAAGTCAGAAGCGGACCTGTGGCTCAGTGGCAGAGCACTAGCCTTGAGCAAAAAAGCTCAGGGACAGTGACCATGTTCTGAGTTCAAGCCCCAGGACTCACACACATACATGTATACACTCATATACACATGTACACACATGTACATATACAAGCCCAGAAATACAGGATGTTGTTAGATCATGCAATTCTGTGCATTAAGCAGGGTGCTGGTGGCTCATGACTGTAAACCTAGATACTTAGGAGAATGAGATCTAAGGGTTGAGGTTCAAAGCCAGCTAGGGAAGGAAAGGCTGTGAAATTCATCTCTCCAATTAACCACCTAAACCTGAAGTGGAGCTGTGGCTCAAAGTGGTAGAGTGTTAGCCTTGATCAGAAAAACTCAGGGACAGCACTCAGGCCCTGAGTTTAAGTCCCAACACCAGCATCAAAAAAGACAAGAAAAAGGAAAAATTCTAAAGTTGAGAAGAAATCTGAAATGCTCACAGAACAAATTTGGCAAACCAGATCCCAAGGGTCAAATCTAATTCACCTTCTATTTTTGTATACAATAGGCTTTTCAACTTTAAAGGAATGGGAAACACATGCAAAAGATGAATATTTCATGATATTTGATATGGAACACAAAATGAAAACAAAAATAACAACCCTACATTTGTTCCCAAAGATTCAGCTGATTTTGTCTTCTCAGACTTGTCCTTACTCTCTCTGAACATGGCTCCTTTTCATCTCTACTTTCCTGACTCAAGGTCTTCAGAGACTCTTCTCCACCCCTAAGGATCTTCCATTCTATTGATTTCATACTCCTGAATGCTAGGACTATGTGCAGGCTCCAGTGTGCTCAGCTATGATATCTCAGATATTAAGGAGCTTGTATGTTGGGAATAGAAGAGCAAGAGAGCTAGAGAGACAGGATATGGGGATTTAAGAAGGACTCCAAAGTGAGCACAATTCCAGGTCATGGGTACAGCTATGAAAATGAATGGCTAGATTGGCCTCTGAAGTGACTGTTAGTGTTGCCAGCAATAAGAAATAGAGGTTACAATGCTTGGTAAGAAATGTACTCATTACCTTGCTCATGTAATTGTAACCCCTCTGTACAGTATTTTCACAATAAAAAAACTTATGAAAAAAAATAGAGGGTAGTTCCATATAGAGAAGTCATCTGTGTAACAGCAAAACTTGAGGTAGACTATGCTAAGTACTTCCCCTTCTCCTACTCTCTCCCAGCGCTGAGATTTTAACATAGGGCCTCAAGGTTCTAGAGCAAGCACTCTACAATGAGTCATGTCCCAGTCATTTTTGCTTCAGTTATTTTTCAAATAGGATCTTCTGTTCTTGCCTATGCAGGCTTGGATTATGACTCTCCTGTTTATGTTTCTTACATAACTGTGATGACAGACTTTCACTACCATGCCCAGCTACTAGGAGTCTTTTATCTGGGGCTAGCCAGGAACTACAATCCTCACATTTCTGCCCTCTGGAATAGCTGGGATTATAGGTATGGGCCACTCTGCCTGGCTCAGGTACCAAAACTGAGTTATTCAGATGACTATTGCAAAGATAGAATAAAGGATGGCATGAACCTCCGATCTTCCCTTCTATTTTTCTTTCTTTCTTTTTTTTTTAATGCTGGTCCTGGATTCTCTGGGCCTAGGTACTGTCCCTTGGCTCCTTTTGCTCAAAGCTAGCACTCTACCACTTGAGCCATAGTGCTACCTTGGTATGTTTCTGTCATTAATTGGAGATAAGAGTCTCATGGACTTTCCTGCCCAGGCTGGCTTTGAACTGCAAGCCTTAGGTCTCAGCTTCCTGAGTAGCTAGGATTATAGGTGTGAGCCACTGGCACCCACCCCTTCTATTCTTGGATGAGCCATCAAACCAAGAATCCAAGGCAAAGAGTCTGATGGGCTGAGCTTGTTGGTGAAGAGCCTCAACACAGAAGCATATTTTGCATGTGGAAGAAATGGAGTGGTAGTGGATGTGGAAGAAGTGGAGTGGTAGGTTACTGTCAATGGGCCAACAGAAGTCCTCTGTGAAGGAACAGTCAGTCTCCAGTGAAGACTGAAAGAGCACAGAGTGGGACATAGAAATATGTTGAATTTCCATTAAGTAGGAGTGGAGATAGTAACCCTCCATGAACTAAAAGTTTGTAGGAGCTTTTGTCTTTTTGCTTGATTTTTCAGTTGTATCAAGAACTGTTCCAGCAGTAGATGTAATGCCATATAGTAGAGAAGACATCCTTGGTCAAAGGTCAGGGGCCATCACATAGATCCTATCACCTAGGTGCTAAGCAGCCCAGCCAATTACTGTACCTCTTTAAGCTCACTTTTCCCATTTGTGAAACAGAAAATTTCTAGGTTCTGTTGAGGATTGAATGAGTTAGTGGTTGCAGAGTGGAACTGTGAACTTTAACGGGCTATCCAAATAAGCTGCTGTCATTTTTGTACTATGAATACAAGATAGCATTTGGACTAACATTCCTGATTCGTGACTAAATTTAGATCCGTTCTGGGAAAAGGCAGGGCAGATACAATTTCTACTTTACAGGTGAGAAACAAAAGTAAGTTCAATTGTATAATTTTTTTTTTACTGAGTGCTACTTATTATCAGTAATTAAGCTAGGTTAGCTGATAAAATAAATCAGACACAATCCACACTTTGGGGTTCACAGGGTGAGAGACAGAACCCTGTCACTCATGCCATGTAATATAGGAGTGACATAGTAGGTGTGAGAATGAAGAAAGGAACAATTCAGTCTGGTCCTTGAAATCAAAGGAGAGGAGAGCTACTTACCACTCTCTCTAGTTAGCAGTGGAGAGTCAGCCAGAACCCAGACCATAGACAAGAACTTAAGATTCTATATCTCCAGCACTCTCTAATCAAAAGGAAAAGAAACCTATTTGGTCCAACATGCAGCAAGTTATTCCTGCTTTTCCTAAAGGCCTGGCTGCCATGGAAACATCACATCTTGCTTCAGGTCCTTGCAATTTGCTGTCAACAACTTGCTGTCAGGGTGTAAAAGCACAGCTCTGATCTCCCAGATATGAGGCATCATCAGGCTTCTGTTTCTGCCTTCTAAACTCTTGCAGACTCTCTGATGATGCCTGCTATTGGCTGACTGCCATACCTTATTTGGCAACCAATGAAAGGCCAGTGGGTCAATCTGTGAGCTACTCTCAGGAAGTCAGCACTATTTTAGAGGAATTTTAACTGTGCTCACTCTCTCTCCCTATCTCCCTTCTTCCCTCCCTTCCCTTCCTCCCTTCCTGCCCCCCCCAACATAGATTGCTCTACAATCAAGATTGCTAGAGTTCCCTCCAACCTTTATTCTTTTCTTTTTTTTATTCTATTACCTTGGGGTGGAAAAGAGATCCCTTTTTTTCCTCAAGGGTTCCTTTTTGCCCCAATCTCTGATTGTTTCTTTCACACATTTTTGTGTAAAGTACTTGGTGGTTGATTTTGTTCCCCAAATGGTGAATGGATCAAATAACTTATAGTATATATCACTGCCATGCTAGAAATTAAAGTACTATAGAAATTGACTTACTTGCCTTAGAACTTGTTTATTTCATTGAATAGGATCATATTAGAATAGAAAGGGTTTGTTCAAGGACAGACTACCTGCCTGGCAAACATAAAAACCTAAGATCAAACCCCCATTACTATTTTAAAAAGCATATTATGCTCATAACTTAATATATATATACTGAAATATTAACCAATATTTATCTTTTGTCCTTATTTTTCTATCTTCAGTGAATAGCCATTACTTAGTAACTAATTTTTAAGTGAAAAAAAAAGGCCATCATTTAGCTGAGCATAGTAGCACACATCTGTAATCCCAGCACTCAAGAGGCTGAGGCAGGAGGATGCTTGCGCTCAAGGCCAGCTTGGGCTACATAGCAAGATGCTGTCAAGAGAGAGAGGAGAGGAGGAGGGAGAAAAGGGAGGGATGAAGGAAGAAAAGGGAAGGAAGGAAGAAAGAAAGGAAGAAAGGGAAGGGAAGGGAAGGGAAAGGAAGGGGAAAAAGTAAGGACTCTGGCTTGGTTTCCAACTGGGGAGAATACAGAGGCTAGGACCAAGTAGCCAGGTTCTGTGCAACAGTGGCAGCTGCTCAAACTTCTGGATGGCTTGCTTCTACTTCAAAGGAAATGGCATGGAACTGGGCATATAGTTCAGGTGGTTGAGCCTTTGCCTAGCTGAGGATCAAGGCCTGATCTCCAGCACTGTAAAATATAAACTAAAATAAAAAGAAGGAATGTCTAGAAATAGAATCCAACCCTTCAGGGGAGCTGGGAGTCACAGCTCAAGAGAGCGGTTTTTAACCTGTCTGCAACCACATTGCTTATGGCATTCGCTACTTTATTCCTCTATCACAAAAAGGGGGAAATCCCAGCCATTTTGTCTCATTTCACCTCAGATTTTCTCTCCCTTTCTAAATTACTCTCCTACCTACCAGCCACTATCTCACTAGCATTTTCATTTTCTTCTTAGCATTCATCCACTATGAAAATACTTTATTTGATAGCTGTTACAGAAGAACAACTATTTGTAAGCTCACAAATGCAAAGATTTTGCATCTCATTCACCATTCCATGACAAGAACTGTATTTTCACAAAGTAGGGAGCTCAATTTAAAAACAAAAAACAGAAATTTTTAAAAATGAATGTGAAAATACAGCACCTCACTATGGAAAAAAATCTTAAGCAAAAAGAGTTGGGGATGTACTTCTGTGGTAAAGTGTTTGCCTAGTACCCATTAAGTTCTGGGTTTGATCCTCAGCATTGAAAACAAAAAGTTAACCACAAAAACTGAGGCAGAATCCAGGTATGCTATTGGAATTCAATGAGGATAGAGATTAACTGTGGTTTTATTTTTTGAGATTGTACCTAGAATCAGGAATATATATTATATATTACATATAACTATTTTTATATACAATTATATAATTATACATTTATAATTACATTATAAATATGTTCATATATTTATATATAAATTTTATATGTAATTCATATTTATATATTTATTATATGGTTACAAGTATATATAATTATGTATATGTATAATATATATAAATAAATACCATTTCAAATTTTTGTCTTTTTGAAAAGCAGTTATCCCATTAAAAAAAATGGCAATGACACTGCCAGAGGAATATGACACAGCATATATGTATGAGCTGATTGGAAGTCTATGATAAGTGAGTAACTTCCTGAATGATGTGTAAAGTGATGAAGCTTGTGGCGTTCCGGAAAAATATGACACAAATTGTGCTCTAAAGTAATTCCATGGAGTATCTGATGGTTTCAGTGACCACTCAGTCTAAAAGACTTTGGCTTGAAGATATGGCAGCTGAACAAGGGCAGCTGAACATTCCTTTTTGAGGTGGGGTTGAGAGCACACCAATAGGGTTTGAACTCAGGACCCTGCAATTACCAGGCATGAGATCTACTACTTGAACCACATTCCAAACCTGAACATGTCTCATATATATCCAAATCCCTGCATAATTCAATTTTTCTGGGATATGAGAAACAGATAATTCTGAGTTCTGGGCCAAACAGGAAGAAAATGAAGAAGGGAGGAGGGGAGCAAGGAACATTCTTTTATATGCCTCATACTAACAAGAATTTTATTTAATAACTATCCAATGTAGGCATTATTCATTTCCATTTTCTAGGACCTACCCCCCCCCCAAAAAAAAAAAGAAAAGAAAAAAGGCTGAGACAACATGCCTAAGACCATAGTTAATAAATTACCAAGGAAAATTTAATTCCAGGTTTATCTTACTCCGAAGACTGCATACTTTCTCTTTGCCACACTTGCCTCCCCAGCATTCCTGGAAATCCCCTTGATGACATGTATTGCTCATCTTAAAAAAAGGGGGGGGGTAGGGGTGGGAGAGCAATGATATGATTTAGAAGCATTAAGTAATAAGAAAACTAATCTGTGAGATAAATTCAATTCATCTGACCTCATGGTATTAGTTCTACAGATAACCATTCTGACAATATCATTAATAACTTCTCCATTGCCCCTTGGTACACACCTTTGCAGCTAACATTTCATTGTCATTTCAAGAACTCTTTAAAACTGGAAGGGTAACAAGATGGTTCCATTTTACATAAGAAAAGTAAGCCAACTCATCTATCAGAGCATCATTTGAACTCACCTGCAACTTGTTGCTTTTTTTTTTTTTGTCAGTCATGGGGCTTGAACTCTGGGCCTGGGCACTGTCCCCGTGCTCTTCAGCTCAAGGCATGCATTCTACCACTTGAGCCACAGCGCCACTTCTGGTTTTCTGGTGGTTTATTGGAGATAACAGTCTCACGGACTTTCCTGCTAGAGCTGGCTTTGAACCAGGATCCTCAGATCTTAGCCTCCTGAGTAGCTAAAATTATAGGCGTGAGCCTCTGGTGCCTGGCTATTTGTAACTTTTTTTTGTCGGTCATGGGGCTTGAACTCTGGGCCTGGGTGCTGTCCTTGAGCTCTTCAGCTCAAGGTGAGTGCCCTACCACATGAGCCACAGCGCCACTTGCAATTTTCTAGTGGTTTATTGGAGATAAGGGTCTCATGGACTTTCCTGTCCGGGCTGGCTTTGAACCTCGATCCTCAGATCTCAACCTCCTGAGTAGCTAGGATTACAGGTGTGAGCCTTATCACTTCTCAATTTTGTTTTCTTCATTGGAGTAGAATTCATGACTTATCTTTTTTTTTTTTAATAGATGTGGGGGGGGGGCACTGTCCCTGAGTTCTTTTGCTGAAGGCTAGCACTCTACCATTTGAACCACAGCTCTACTTCCAGGTATGTCTTTCTTATTCCTCTCTTTCTTTTTGGTTGGTTGTGAGGCTTGAACTCAGGGCCTGGGCACTGTCCCTGAGCTTTTCTTCTCAAATCTAGCACTCTACCACTTTGAGCCACAGTGACACTTCTAGTTTCCTGGTGGTTGATTGAGGATTAGTTTCATGGACTTTCCTGCTTGGGCTGGCTTCAAACTCCGATTCTCAGATCACAGCCTCTCAAGTAGCTAGGATTATAGGCGTAATCTATCAGCATCTGGCCTTATTTTTCTCTTCCCTCCTGCCCCTTCTCATTTTTTGCCTCTTTTCTTTCTTCTCTTTCTTCTGTACACTTGCAATTCATTTTCCCACTGATCTCTTGAGCAAACTATTCCCCTCACTTTTTGCTTGCCTTAGAATTCTAATCTTCCCTACTTAGAGTTAAGCTCTCAAGTCACCCCTCCCCATTACAACTGAGCTATATTGAAGAATCTTTACAAATCTTTTTTTTTTTTTTGGGGGGGGGGTCCGGTCGTGGGACTTGAACTCTGGGCCTGGGCACTGTCCCTCAGCTCTTCAGCTCAAGGCTAGCGCTCTACCACTTGAGGCCACAGTGCCATTTCTGGTTTTCTGGTGGTTAATTGGGGTTCCTAATAACTCCTATTAGAGGAATGAATGGCTGTGCCCAGATGCAGTAGCACACATCTGTAATCCCAGCACTCAAGAGGCTGAGGCAGGAGGATGCTTGCGC
>NW_012267399.1:3006213-3028515 GCF_000151885.1 Dipodomys ordii | reverse complement strand
TCCCTCAGCTCTTCAGCTCAAGGCTAGCGCTCTACCACTTGAGCCACAGCGCCACTTCTGGCTTTTTTCTTTTTGCTTATGTGGTACTGAGGAATCGAACCCAGGGCCTCAGGCTTGCAAGGCAAGCGCTCTACCACTGAGCCACCTTCCCAGCCCCAGTCTTTACAAATCTTAAACCCGTAAATCATAGCAAAAGATCACCACATTGAACAAGGAACATTCTTTTTTTTTTTTTTTTTGGCCAGTTGTCCGGGTTGAACTCTGGGCCTGGGCGATGTCTCTCAGATCTTCAGCTAAAGGGCCTTGAGCCACAGCACCATTTCCAGTTTTCTGGTGGTTAATTGGAGATAAGAGTCTCACAAACTTTCCTGCCAGGGCTGGCTTTGAACCGCAATCCTCAGATCTCAGCCTCCTGAGTAGCTGGGATTATAGGCCTAACCCACTGGCACTCGGCTGCCAACATTCCATTCTTGAAAAATAATGACACAGGGGAGGACAATGAAAGAATCATTAAAGCATTGAAGAGGAAGATTACTGATGAAATAAAAGAGCAGATCCTCGAAAATCTAAAATACCAAAAGAAGGTGGACAAATAGCAAGACGAAATAATGAAAAAAAGGAAGGACAGGAGAGACACTATCAATGAGCTACAAAGCATGAAGAGCTTTATGAAGAACATGAAAAATGACATCAATAAAGAGCTAGGAAGCATGAAGAGCTCTATCTCACTATACTAAACAGTTGAAAGCATAGGCAACAGAACAAAATAAGTCAAAAACAGGGTTTCAGGGGTTGAAGATAAAGCAGAGGAATTAGAACAGTCAAAGGCACTCAGAGCATACCAAAAAAAAAGACACTCAGAGCATACCAAAGGGACATTCAAGATCAAATCTAAGTATAACTGGAATATACAAGGGAGAAATAATAAAAAAACTAAAGGCACTAACCTGTTCAACAAACTTCCCCAAGCTCAAGTAAAAGATTTAAGTAACTAGTGTTCTGATTAGCTGAACTAGTGTTCTGACTGGCTGTTTTGTGCCCATATGCCACACTTTATCTCAGGCTGAGTAACTTCAAAATAGCACAACACTAGATATACAGTATGTATTATCAGTCAGAACCCAGCTTGCACCTTCTACTGGGTAATGGGAAAAAAATCTTAAGAGGCTGACTGCCAAAACCAGTACATTCTTTTCCAGGACTTTTCCTGAACTTAGCTTCTTCTATTCAATAGTGCCCTATGGTACATGATCTAGAAGACTGCATGAGGATTTAAATTGTACAAGACATATAAGCTAGGGCTGTCACCTTTGCTATCATCATGAAATATTGACACATTTAAATTGGTGAATAAAGAACAATTTTGTAGCAAAAAGTACATATACAGTAATAGAAAACCACCAGGAACACACAGAGCCACAAAAATAAGCTATTAGATAGATCATGAACATTAAGCTAGCCAAATAGTCTCATAATGCTTCTTTAGTGTTTTTAAATTTTTGTAGCAGGTACTAAAATACTAAAAACATTTATAGAGAAGACACATAAAATGAACAAAATTTTCTATCAATTTGTGTTTCCTTGGACTTGGGAAAGAGATCACCATTATCTATTTATAGCTGTGGAATACTTGTGTTCTAGCTGGGGTAGTTGAAAAACCACACTCCTAGTCTAACAGAAAGAACCACACCTTTATTCAAAGCAAGGGGTCATTTTTTTTTAAAGGGTGACCTTAAAAAACTTGTAGAAAGAGAACTGACTATGATCCATTAAGCTCACTTTTTTTTTATACTGCTAGGTTTTAAGAAATGATTTGCACAGGTTGGTAAAATATAGCCATTTTGCAGACAGACTCAGTCAACTGGGCATTTCCTTATTGGCTGGTTGGTGAAGTCCAGCAAGGTCAGTCTCCACCCTCCCAGGGGAATGCAATGCTTTCTCATAAGAGATGCTAGCTCTCTGGGTGGGCCCAGAACAGGATGAGGTTTCAGCTACTTTGAAGCTGAAGAGATCGAGATCACAGATATAACAGTTTTAAGAGCTGGAATAAGGGACTACACAGATGAAATATCTTAGCCACACCTAGTAAATAGGGTGGGGGAAATGCCATTAATTTTCAAGTTGTACTAGTGGTATTACTAGTGATCAATTTTCTATTTACTTGGAAAGATTAGCAGTATGTCTAAAATACATCCAAATTCATTTTAAGAGACATATTCTTTTTTTTTTTTTGCCCGTCATGGGGCTTGAACTCTGGGCCTGGGCGCTGTCCCTCAGCTCTTCAGCTCCAGGCGAGCAATCTACCACTTGAGCCACAGTGCCACTTCCGGCTTTCTGGTGGTTAACTGGAGATAAGACTTTCATAGGCTTCTGTGCCCGGGCTGGCTTTGAACCACAATCCTCAAATCTCAGCCTCCTGAGTAGCTAGGATTACAGGCGTGAGCTACGGGCTCTGGGCTGGTGTTTTTTTTTTTGAACTAGAGATTGAACCCAAAGCCTTTATGATGTGTTGTACTGCTGAACTATATCCTTAGCCCTGCTTATAATCTTTGTGGCTACATGCTTAATTCACTTGGTCATAGGAAAATGATAGGGTTTTATGTAGCCTACTTAGGCTAGCCTTGAAGTTCCATCCTTCTGCCTCACCCTCCTGAGTGTAAACAATGAACATAGGCTTGATATTTGATGAGATATGAGAATAAAGAATAACTGATGGGTTTCTAGCCTAAGTATCTTACAGTTTCCTTTTTCCTTCCCTCCCTCCTCAGCATAAATGCTTACTTCGCCCAATCCTTTCCCTCCCTTCCTTTTTATCTTCTTTATCTTCCTTCCTTCCTTTCTCCCTGTTTTTTTTTTGAGAGCTGGGGAGCAAATCTAAGGCTTCATGCACAAGAGTTCTACCACTGAACTGTACTTCCAGCCCCATTTTATAGTGTTGATTTGAGCTGTGATAATGATTTAAAATTCTGCTGGAGAGGTAGCTCTAAAAACACAAGGCTTTCTTTTCCATATGGAAACCCTGAAGATTAACTGTTATTTAATGAGATGGGTTCAGATATACCTGCCTATTTTTGCAAAGTTACTTAGAATATTGGGATTAGAATTCGGTTAGATTTAGGTAGACTCATTCAGAGCTATTTCAGTCCACAGTGCTACATTCCATTCATATATCTTGTTGGTTTCACAATTATTCCAGAATATATACAGTGTACGTTTTCTTAAAATCCCACAATCATAGGTAGAACCCCAGTTAGAAGGCACAAATCCTACTTGCATTCTTTTGTCATAGCAGACTCTTCAAAGAAATCCTGTCACTGCCAGAAGGATGTGGCTAGATATTATAAGTAATTTCTCATCAGTGAGTAGCCCTAAATATATTGTTTTTATAATCCCAATACATGTTATCTTTAGTATTCATTTTTTAAAGAACCATTTAACTGTCATTGTAAAATTAAATAAGGCCTATATGTTCATCATAGACAATCTACCATATGAGAAATGTGGGTCGTGATGCATAATTTAGCTCAAATAACAAGTTGATAGGTAAAATGCCAAGAGCTTATTAAAATAGAGTTAATACAACAGTTACAAAGTTTAGGGACAATTATAACTCAATTAAAGAATTCTCAAGAAATTAAGCTTCTTTTAACCATATTCCTTGTGTTAAAAAAAAAAAAAGGAAGCTATGAGGATCACCGTCCCAAGCCAGCCCAGGTAGAAAAGTCTGTGAAACTCTTCCAATTAAGCGCCAAAAAGCTCAAAGTAAAGCTGTGTGGCTCAAACGGCAGAAGGCTAGCCTTTATCAAAAAAGCTACGGGTCAATGCTCAGGCACTGAGTTCAAGCCCCCATACTGGTGTGTGTGCGCACCCGCTCCCGTGTGCGCACGCACACACAACACACACACACACACACACACACACAAACACACACACACACACAGGAACTCAAGGAGGCACACATTTGTAATCTCAGCACTCAAAGAGGATTGAGGGCTTGAGGTCAGCCTGGGATACTTAGTAAGACCCTGTCTCAAAAACCAAAAGTTGCCAGGTGCCAGGGACTCAACAACTGTAATCCTAGCTACTCAGGAGGCTGAGACCTGAGGATTGCGATTCAAAGCTCGACAGGTAGGAAAGTCTGAAACTCTTACCTCCAATTAACCACCAGAAAACCGTAAGTGGCACTGTGGCTCAAATGGTAGAACACTTGCCTTAACTGATGAGCTCAGCGACAGTGCCCAGGCCCAGGCCCCATGACTGACAAAAGAAGTTTTCAAGAAGGATATAAGTAAGGAAGCCAGGTGCTAGTGGCTCACGCCTGTAATCCTAGCTATTCAGGAGGCTGAGATCAGAGGATTGCAGTTCAAAGCCACTCCGGGCAGGAAAGTCTGTGAGACTCTTATCTCCAATAAACCACTAGAAAACCAGAAGAGGTGCTGTGGCTCAAGTGGTAGAGCACTTGCCTTGAGCTGAAGAGCGCAGGCACAGCGTCCAAGCCCAGAGTTCAAGGCCCCCAAAAAAACCGACCAAAAAAAAAAAAGGATATAAGGAATTTTGAGGGAGGTTTATAAAAAAGCTTTGTTTATGTGACCATATAAGCTGATGCTAAACGAAATGAACCCCAAGATAGGGACACAAGAGATTTTCTCTTTCTTGCTGTTCTTTTTAAGGTACTTATAATGTACTATGTGATTTTTGTTTCTTTTGTATGTTCTTCCCCCATGGTATAACCCCTGTTGTCACTGTATTGAATTCTGGTGTCCTGCATCTTGTATATACATTTTTCTAATTTGGGAAGGGGAAGGGAAATAACAAAATGCTGAAATAAGGTTACAGGATGACTCATTGTAACAACGAGATATACAAGACACTATGTTGAAAATGAACTTTACAACTTTGGTGGGGGGGAGGGAGGAGTTGGGGAGGTGGGGAGGAAAGGGATGGTAGGGAAAAAATAACGGAGGGGGTAACAATGCTTGATAGGAAAGGGACTCATTACCTGGCTCATGTAACTGTAACCCCTCTGGACAGTATACTTTCTCTCTCTCTCTTTCTCTCTCTCAAAGAATTTTGAGGGAGATTTATGGACAGTGGGAATAGGTTTCAGTGCAAAGAATAGGTTTTCACTGTAAGAAAATGAATGCGGATGAAAATGGATGAACACTTATTAAGGAATATCTATCATGCTCTGAATAATATTATTGTATTTTTCATCAGTTTCATGAATTAGACATCATAGCATCTCACAATAAGGAAACTGAGGTACAAAGAAATGATATAGTGGTAAAAATGTGTGACTAGATGCAAGAACACCATGGCTTTATTTCTGGGTTCATTTCTCATATTTAGCCCAGAACTTCTCCTGAGAATGTAATCATCTGTGAGTGATGGCATTAATAAGAATTTTCCTAAATAGTCATTGTAAGGGGTGCATCATGGAAACAACTCTGAAATGTAATGCCTGGCTGTCACAAGCAAGCAGCCAATAAGTAGTACTATTTTTGTTTTGTGCTGGGGATTCAACCCAGGGTCTAGTGTATGAAAGGCAAACACTCTCCTATTGAGCTATATCCCAGGTCCAATGTGTTAGCTTTCTTTCTTTTTTTTTTTTTTGGTCAGTTATGGGGCTTGAACTCTGGGACTGGGTGCTATCCCTCAGCTCTTCAGCTCAAGGCAAGTTCTCTACCACTTGAGCCGCAGCACTACTTCCAGTTTTCTGGTGGTTTATTGGAGATAAGAGTCTCACAGACTTTGCTTCCCAGGCTGGCTTTGAACCACAATCTTCAGATCTCAGCCTCCTGAGTAGCTAGGATCACAGGCATGAGCCACTAGCACCCAGCTTATGTTAGCTTTTATCATTAGAGTGGCCAAGAAAGGATTCTAAACTGAACTTCTCTACTATAACTGGTAACTTTTATATCTCCTGGAGATATAGAATATTTCCTTTCATGGTGTACAGAATCCGAGAGATGACAATAAAGCAAGAAGTTGGTCTGACTAACCCTAACTTGAGGACAACATTCAGAACAAAGGATAAACTATCATGTAGAAAACCCTGACAAGACACAAAATACCAGCATTCATCTTGGTATTTGAAGTTTTTTATTTTTTTGAGACAAGGTCTGGCTATGTAGCCAAAACTCATGATCCTCCTGCCTCACCTTTCAACTACTGTTATTAGCCAGGCCTGGTGGCTCATGCCTGTAATCCTAGCTACTCAGAAGGCTGAGATATGAGGATTGAAGTTCAAAACCAGCTGGGGCAGGAAAGTCTATGAGACTCTTATCTTCAATAAACTACTCAGAAAAAAGCCAAAAGTGGCACTGTGGCTTAAGTGTAAAGTGCTAGCCTTGAGCAAAAGCAGCTCAGGGACAGAGCCCAGAGGTCAAGCCCCAGGTCTGGCAAACAAACAAACAAGCAAACAAAATCCACAAAAACCAAAACCCAAATTCTGATATTATAGGTGTATGCCACGGTGCCTAGCTAAGTTGTTTTATAACAAAAAGGTAAATTTTCTACTAGTAGGTAAACAGCTCAATGTATCTTAATGTATATTTTTATTATTTGTGAATTACTTTGCTAATAAAAAATGACCTTGCCATTTCTTCTAATAACTTTAAAATACTGATGTCTAATTTCCAAATGAAAACAGCTGCATAGAGCTCCCTCTAGTGTCATGACAGTACTGAAATATAATTTTGTCCTAATATTTACAAGTTTATTCATTCAATACATTATTAACATATTAAGCTTGTACCTTGTTGTAGATAATATGTAGTCTCTAACAAGACATTATGGTCCTAATTAGATGGTATCTTCTTGTGTGAACATCTAACACTTCTCAATGTATGCATATTTCATTCAAATAGAGGGCACAGAGTAAAAAGCTCCTCTAAATAAAAGTTTTGCTAAGCAGTTCATCTCACAACCATCACACACATATAGCTAAAGGTAAGCAAATGAAGTAGGCAGCTTCAACTGCAATTAACTTCTGACAACTGCATTAACTTCTTTCCCTTTTATTTTTCCATATATGTATTATTATTTTAAATTACATTCTGGGGCTTGAACTCAGGGCCTGGGTGCCGTTCCTGAGCTCTTTTTTGCTCAAGACTAGCACTCTACCACTTAAGTCACAGTTCCACTTCTGGCTTTTTTTAGTGGTTAATTCAAGAGTCTCATGGATTTTCCTGCCCAGGATGGCTTTGTTATCCTCGGATCTCAGCCTCCTGAGTAGTTAGAATTAATTTTTTCAAAAATGGCAATGTGCAAAGCACAGGTACTTATGCTTGTAATCATAACTTCTCAGGAGGCTGAGACCTGAAGATAAGGTCCTTAAGTCTCTTACCTCCTATTAATCACCAAAAAGGCTGGAAGTGGAATTGTGGCTCAAGTGGTATAGTGCTGCTAGCCTTGAACAACAGCAGCAACAAAAAGTTCAGGGATAGCTAATCCTAGCATAATCCTAGGACGTGGGAGACTGAGGCAGATAGATCTGGTTTGTAGAGAGAGATCATGTCTCAAAAGGAAAAAAAAAAGGCAACATGAGACAATCTGATAACAACAAGAACATGAGGCATTCTAGGACATATATAAGTATAATTCCTTGAAACTTTAAATTGATTGTGAATACAAGACTACTACCCATATCCTAAGTCCATAAGTATTCTAAAAAAGGATTCTTTGGTCAAGCAAGCTGAGAATATTCTGGATTAAACTAAACTATCTTTACTGTAGGATCTTTCAGAATCTGCATGTAATATGCTAATATTCACAGTGAATCCCCAGTATGAGACACTAACCAGCTTTTCCCATATTTACTACTACGAGATCCTTTTTATCCCAGAATACCTAATGATATCTAATTAAACTAATGTTCAACTGAAGAATGTGGGAAATAATCTAAATCCAAATAAAGTTACATTAGTTCCTCTTCTTCTATCATGTCTCTACCCTTTAGATTCAATACATTCCTCTTATCTTTCCTACTTGGTAGCCACTGGTTTTGTATTTTTCTGGCTTAATGATTTTAAAGTGGCTTCGAAGTTTATGACATCATACAAGTATAAATCTCCTTACACACAAAATATCATTCTGTTCTCATTGAAATAGAAGATGCTGCTTTCACTTTTTCACAGACTTTATCTGTGGACTTATGGGAAATTAGACTGAAGTCCTAGATGGAAACAAAGAATAATGGCTTAAGTTAAGATTCAGCTGAAAGATCAGATTACCTCAATCATTTCTGGCCAAAAAAATAGTGCAAAGATGGGAAACTCTATTCAGAAACAGACTTGAAATCATAATGGAGAGGGAGGTTGATGTGCCCAAGTCCAGTAAAGTGATCAAAAGATAATGAGTAAGGAAGAGGTAATTTGGAAATAAAATAGCTTATTGAATCTTCTAGAGTTAATCTTCCCAGATAGCTTTAGTAATTGGCTGGGACCAATTTAATTTCTAACAAATACAGAACACTCAAAACTAAATGGGAATGACAAAAATATCTATTTTGGATTATCAGCTTCGTATTATGACTTAGGAACAACAAGAACAGTTTATCTATTTCAGTCAAGGTTCAAAAAATTTCTTTAAACTAAAGGTGATCTTTTTTTCTTTCAAGTTTTAAAAAAAATTGTTGTTTTGTTTAGTTTGGTACTTTCTCCCTGGAGTTAAGTTTGAGAAAAGACCTTCACACAGGCATTTTAGAGGGATTGATGCTGTAGTATTAAATAAGTAAATACTGATTAAGTAAATCAAGGATTGATTCATTTTATATCACTGAGTTTATAAATTCTCTTAATAGGGCTGGGAAGGTGGCTCAGTGGTAGAGCGCTTGCCTTGCATGCCTGAGGCCCTGGGTTTGATTCCTCAGCACCACATAAGCAAAAAAGAAAAAAGCCGGAAGTGGCACTGTGGCTCAAGTGTAGAGCGCTAGCCTTGAGCTGAAGAGCTGAGGGACAGCGCCCAGCCCAGAGTTCAAGCCCCATGACTGGACCCCCCCCCCAAAAAAATAAAAAAATAAATTCTCTTAATAAAACTGAATATATTAATGATTTAAAAAGTAACTTAAGCTGGGTGCCAGTGCTTCACACTGGCTGAGATCTGAGGATCACTATTTAAAGACAGCCAGGGCAGACAAACTGGAGAGACTCCTATCTTCAATTAGCCAGCAAAAAGCTGAGTGAGAATGAGAGGCCCCTGGGTTCAAATCCTGGTACTTTCAAATAAGAAAAAGTAACTTTATAATAGGGATCTAGAACTTAATTAAAAGAAATCCATTGGTCCATACTAAAATTAAGTAATTATTTATTTATAAAGTAACAAAAATTTATGAATAAATCTGTTTATTGTACTGTGAAAATGGTCTTGGTATAGGCAAAAACATTATATACTTTGAGGAGAGCATTAAGGACAGTTAAGACAAAAGACAAATTTTGAACTCAATCTTGATTTAAGGGAAACACTATAAATTATAGGCTAGTCTGCATTTAGCATGAACTCAGCTTCTATATATAACATAAAGCATCAAAGAGTACAAAAGATGATGGAATCCAGTAAGCCCATACCTAAATTTTAACTATAAAGCTTCAAGAAGTTTTTGTTTATTCTTATATACTTGTTTTCTTCTGAGACAAGTTGATTTTATCTCCAAGACTTAAGGCCATTCCCTGTAAAGAAGAATGCAAATATTTATAATTATTGAAAGTATGTATAAGCAGTATATTATTATTATTCCAATTTAACTAAGCCTCTATTCAACGTCACTACATCAAAAACAAAACCTAGGGTGTACAAAAACAGACTTAGCAAAACATTATTAAGGCCATTTTAGTGATAGATTAACATCAGTGCTTTAAAAAACAAAACTATGCAAAATCTATCTGACAAACATCCCACAGCAATCAATCTGGTTTTGGGAAAATATTCCAGAATAGCCAGGTGCTAATGGCTCACACCTGTATTCTAACTACTCATGAGGCTGAGATCTGAGGATTGAAGTTCAAAGCCAGCCCAGGCAGAAAAGTCTTCAATTAGCCACCTAAAAACCAGAAGTGGAGCTGGGCGCTGGTGGCTCACGCCTGTAATCCTAGCTACTCAGGAGGCTGAGATCTGAGGATCGCGGTTCAAAGCCAGCCCGGGCAGGAAAGACCGTGAGACTCCTATCTCCAATAAACCACCAGAAAACCGGAAGTGGCGCTGTAGCTCAAGTGGTAGAGCGCTCGCCTTGAGCTGGAGAGCTGAGGGACAGCGCCCAGGCCCAGAGTTCAAGCCCCACGACCGACAAAAAAAAAAAAAAAAAACAGAAGTGGAGCCATGGCTCAAAATGCCAGAGCACTAGCCTTAAGCAAAAAACTCAGGGACAATACCTAGACTCTGGGGTCAAGCTCCATGATTGACAACAACAACAAAAAACCAGACTCAAGAGATAGCCATTTTAAGGAAGCAAAAGTAGTATTTTTATTAAATAACATTCATGCACAAAATGTAAATATGACAGAAGATATTATATTATAGAAATAGGAAAGACATAAATTTTTTCCCTTTTGTTTAGTTCAAAGATGCTCTCAAAATAAAGGTATTGTTACCTGACTCTTTGCACGAATTCTTATATGGCCAGTAACAGCAGCATCTGGTCCTTGGTGAATTGGCTTTTCAATGCTGACATTTGCAAGTGCATCTTCTCCAAATATGGAACGAGCATAAAGGTTGGCTGCCATAAAGCCACAGTAACCAGAAAGGGCCTGGGAGGAATTTGTGAAAAATCAAATACTTTACTAGAGAATTACCCACTGACAAAACCAAATAGCATAAGAGAATTGCTATTTAAAATATTAGTTACACCAGCCTCTGGTGGCTTACACCTGTAATACTAGCAACTCAAGAGGCTGACATCTGAGGATCTCACTTGGAGGCCAGCCTGGGCAGATAAAGCCACGAGACCCATATCTCCAATTAACCAGCAAAAAGAACAAAGTGAAGTTGTGGCTCAAGTGGAAGAATGCTATCCTTGAACAAAAAAGCCAAGAGACAGTAAAAGGCCCTGAATTCAAGCACCAGTGCTAGCACAAAAAAATAAATGTTTCTATGTACCATTTTTCTAATTTTATTTTTATCTCTAAGTAGTTGTACAAATGAGTTGTCATCCAACAAAGTATATGTATCTCTCTCATACTGTGGCAGTTACAGGATCATATTATAGTTTGCCAAAATTCTACAACGATGCATATAAAAAGTATGGATTTCACTGTGTATTATAAGCCAATAAACCTGACTTTAAAACCTGTAATTTTTCCAATTTGTATTTGTATACTTTATGATTGTTTACCTCTTATGCCAAACTCTTTTTAAGTTCTATGAAGGAATAGAATACTTTTTGCAGACTTAGTATTTACTAAATAAACTAACATTAAACCTACTTGTTTTGCAAAAAACTTAGTTTCTCGTGTGTGTGTGTGTGTGTGTGTGTGTGTGCGCGCGCGTGCGTGTGCGCGCGCGCATGTGCATGCCAGGCAAGCACTTTATCATTGAGTTATATCCTCAACCTGACAGCACAAATTTCATTAATAATATGAATATTGTAACACTAACAGAGTTTTATAAAGAAAAAATATTTCTGAATAAGCCTCTATCTGAATCAAGAGAAGGCCAAAAAGAAAAAAACAAATTTGAGAACTCAGTTGAGCCACTGCACCAAAACCATATAGGATTAATATACTTGAATAGAAAGTTAAGTAGATTTAAACATTTTAAAAGTAACTACTTTTAGGGCTGGGAAGGTGGCTCAGTGGTAGAGCGCTTGCCTTGCATGCCTGAGGCCCTGGGTTCGATTCCTCAGCACCACATAAGCAAAGAGAAAAAAAGCCGGAACTGGCGCTGTGGTTCAAGTGGTAGAGCGCTAGCCTTGAGCTGAAGAGCTCAGGGACAGCACCCAGGCCCAGAGTTCAGGCTCCACGGCCGGACCCCCCCCCAAAAAAAAGTAACTACTTTTAGTGGGGTGCCAGTGGCTCATGCCTGTAATCCTAGCTACTCAAGAGGCTGAGATCTAAGGATCATGGTTCAAAGCCAGCCTGGGCAGGAAAGTCCATGAGACTCTTATCTCCAATAAATCACTTAGAAAACCGGAAGTGGTGCTGTGGCTCAAGTGGTAGAGTGCTAGGTTTGAGCTGAAGAACTGAGGGACAATGCGCAGGCTCAGAGTTCAAGCCCCACAACCGACAAAAAAACATTAACAAAAAAAAATACTTTTTAACAGAACAAGTTTTTCTTAAGTTGAATTATAACAAGTAGATACTAGAAGAAACATAAAAAAGCCAGAAAACGGGCTGGGAAGGTGGCTCAGAGGCAGAGTGCTTGCCTTGCATGCATGAGGCCCTGGGTTAGATTCCTCAGTACCACATAAGCAGAAAAAGCTGGAGTGGCGCTGTGGCTCAAGTGGTAGAGCATTAAACTTGAGCTGAAGTGCTGAGGGACAGCGCCCAGGCCCAGAGTTCAGGCCCCACCACCACCAAAAAAAAAAAAAAAAAGCCGGAAACTAATGTACTACTCAATCAGGTATAAGGATATTCTAAGCCTGGCGCTGGTAGCTTGCTGGTAGTTTATAACTGTAGTCCTAGCTACTCAGGAGGCTGAGATCTGAGGATCACAGTTTAAAGGCAGCCTGCGCAGAAAAGTCTCCATGAGACTCTTATGTCCAATTAACTACTCAAAAAGTGGAGCTGTGGCTCAAAGAGGTAGAGAGCTAACCTTGAGCAAAAAGAGCTCAAGGACAGCACCCAGGCCCTGAGTTCAAGCTGCATGTCTAAAAACAACAACAAAAAAAGAATTTTCCAGTCAAATTTTACCTTCTCTGGAGTGAGGCACTTCATGTTGGTTGACTTTAGTATGTGCTGTAAATAGTCATTTAGATCAATCATATTGGTGTTAACTGTTACCTGGAGAGGAGAAAAAAATGTATTAAGATCATAAATCATATGAGATATTATGAATCACTATTTTATCCCAAAACTTCCAATTATTTATGGGAAGAGTGAACAACAAAAAAGTAGATGACATCTACAAAATCCAACTTGCAGGCTGTTACCAGGAATCTGGTATCAGTGCTTTCAGATGTAGGTAACTTCATAGAAGATGAACACAAAATATACAAAATAATTCAAATAAATCAAAGCTCAAAGGAACAGACTTCCTCAGTGGGTCACAGAGTCTGCAAGGCCTCTTTTGGACCTTAGATTCAATGGTAAATTATTGTTCATCTATGAAAGGATAGAAACATATCTATAATGTTTTAAATATTAACTACAGAACTGCTGCTTTATTCTATTTGCCATAGAAAATTGCATAAGTACTTGCATGATTTCTATATAAAGCTAATTTATAAGAACAGATAATAGACTAACTTTGTTTTCCCATTCAAATTCGGCCCACATCTGACGGAATTCAGCATCGGTGCAAGTTGCTGGCTGGATATAGTCCATGATGTCAATGTGGATATCACTGAGAACCACACAATTTCTGTCACTTGCTGCTCCAGAGACATCATAAACTGTAATATACATGATGTACAAAAAGGTCCACAATCACAAATGAAAACTTCAATTAATTTTTAATATGCCCAAATAATAATTATGATAGCAACAGATATTTATATAATAGTGCAAGTTGAGTGCTAGCCAAAATGCTTTTCCAGTATTTTCTACCTTACAGATGAAGAAACAATAGTAGAAAAGTTAAATAAAGTTGCTCAAGGTCACATAAGTGATAAATAGTCAGGCTAGGATTTAAAATCAGACACCTGTGTTTTTGGTATTAAATAAATTTAGTAAATTTAATGCATTGAATATTTGTATAGCAACTGTAGTGTGCTAGGTGCTGAAGTGGATACACAAACAGCACCATGCTCCCATATTAGGTGATCAGCTAATGTATTTTTTTTTCTACCTCATACTTGCCCTCCTTTTTCTAAACTAATTTTGTTTTGGTTTTTAAATTTTTATTATTAACTTTTTTACACGGTACTGAGGAATCAAACTCAGGGCCTCATGCATGCTAGGCAAGCACTCTACAATGAAGCCACATCCCTAAACCCTAAACTAGTATTTTTTAAGTAAATATTGCTGAGCTTAGTACGTATATTTTTTGCTTCTACAACTCTTCCACAGTAGAAAGTTACAATCTGATTGCAGTCTACCTTTTCTCTTGCTATTCTCCCATTCCTTCTATATTCTGTGAAAACAGAAGGTTATCAAGAGTATCTTTAGTTTTTTTTTTTTTTGGGGGTTCAGTCGTGGGGCCTGAACTCTGGGCCTGGGTGCTGTCCCTCAGTTCTTCAGCTCAAGGCTAGCGCTCTACCACTTGAACCACAGCGCCACTTCTGGCTTGTTTTTTGCTTATGTGGTGCTGAGGAATCGAACCCAGGGCCTCATGCATGCAAGGCAAGCGCTCTACCACTGAGCCACCATCCCAGCCCTCTTCTTGTAGTTTTAAGCTGTTTCTAAAAGTAAACATCTTTCATAGCAAAGAAGTGCTACCTCTTTTCTTCAGAACTTACCTTCCTGACAGCTGTGATTCCTGCTTCAGTTCAAGAGCTAAATTTTTCATTATTATGTCTTTACCTTTCCATTCCCTTAATAAATTGTGTTTCTTACACTCAAAAAATATACTCAGACGTCTCTTTTCTTTATTAAAAACAAACAAAAGAAACTTCAAAAAAACAGAAAGTCTTAGCTGCAGTTGGTGATGCAGGCCTGTAACTCACAAGTTCCAGACTGGCTTGGGCTACCTCTGAGATTCAGTGAGAAAAATGGAGTTCTATCTCATCTTTACTCTCTCTTCTACCCACTGTTTCCTCTTATTACTGTCAAAGCCAAGGTCTTAAAATTGTCAACATTCACTATCTTTTATTTTTTCAACTATTTAGCATTCAAGCCACCACCACTACCCAAGACATGCTACACAATGTTTTAAGATCAGCAACTCATAAATGCAAAGGATTTTCTTTCATACTGTAGGCTACCTGACTTTTGAAGTTTCAGATACTTCTTTAAGATTTTATTCTAAGCATATTACAGATTCCTTTTTTTTTTCTTAATGTTATCTCCTACCCTGACCAAATCTTTAATATTACCATTGTCTTGGACTCTGTTTTCAAATGTCCCCTTTGTACTATTTATAACCTTCTCTGGGGGAATTATTTGGTTTTTATGCTTTTATCTATTTTGTGATGCTGGGGATTAAAACCAAGGCTTCATGAAATTTACCACTGAGCCATTCTCATGTCCTTCCTATTGCTCTCCCCCCCTTCTTCCCTCCCTCTCTCTCTCTTTCCTTCCTTCCTTCCTTCCTCTTTCTCTCTGTCATGCTAGGAATAGAACCTAGGGCCTTGTACATGCTAGGGAAGCACATTACAATATAACTACAATTCAGACTGCTTCTTTAGCTTTTAAACAATTATTATTTGAATTTCTTTTGCAAGTTCCAGATTCACATCCAACTGCCTTTGGCTATCTTTAGACACGTGCCTAAAATTTTCTTTCAAATGTTATCTTCTCTTTTATGCTTCCTGTTTTGTTGAATCAAATAAATAACAACAGCCTAATAAATTCAATCCACAAATCAGAGGACTGCTTTAGTCATTTCCTCTTCAGTCAATGATGATTTCCTTAACATTGGTTACAATAAACTCTTCTTGCATTCTTACCACTACTGTATGGGTTTCAGCCTTCTCTTACTTCTCACTTGGGCTTCTTCAAAAATCTACTATTTAATCTTCCTGTCTCTTCTATATTACTATACAGTAGAAAAATTTAATCATGTAGACTGCTCATTTATAATTTCCCAATGTCTCCCCTTTATTTCCATGAACAAAGTCTGAAAGCCTTATTATGGAAAATAAAATATGGCTCCCAATGACCTTCCTAATTTCAATTTCCTCTCACTATCATCCTCTAACCCATTCTAAACTCCAGGTTCTCAAACTACTTTCATTTGTTACTGCTGTACCCTTATTTATTTGTAGACATCTACTGATTTTTAAAAATTTTAATTAAAGCATGAGCTTCTCTATGCAGCCTTTCCTGACCTTTTCCTCTGAGAACTAGCCAAATTCCTCACTGACTTCTACTCTGCCTAGTATAAAAGCACTTAAGAGTTGTGTGCTGTGAAAAAAATGCAATACATCCCTGTGTAATACTGCACACTATCTATTTTATAAACTATTTTCCCTTACTTGATTATCAACTATCTGAGGCAGAACCCTTTGTTCCTCAACATTGTACATCTATCCTTATGAAGTAAATTTTGAGAAATTATGCTTATTGACTGAACGACACCGCACAAGTTAATCTCTAGAATATGCTTGGCCACACATGCCAATGCAAGTTTTATTCTCAGCTCAAATGCTATCCTTTGATAAGAAAATCCTTTTCCTTTATTTTTCTATATGACCCCAAAGTACATGGTATATTAACTAGCCTTTATCACAATGAATTGTAATCGTTTATCTCCTACCCACCTCCTCATTTTAACTTGTAGTTTCCTGAGAAGAGTGACTCTTTATAGATAATTTTTGTATTTACTGAGTTACGCACCTCCACTCCTTTTATCTAGAACTGAGTATAATGTTTGGTACAACATAGTGCCTCATAAGTGATAAATGGATTCTTGTGGTCCTTCTCATGCCCATAATTAATCACAAACCATAATACCTTACCTATATTGCCAAAAATTATTCCATTTTCTGTTGATGCTACCTTGACATTTGCTTTAATATTTGCAAAATCATGAGGAGCAAGAGTCAAAGGAGATGGTTTTTCCACAAGTTTCAGATCCCCTAAAGGAGAAAAAAATTGGCATCTTTAAAATAAACATACTAACATAAAACACTGAAAGTATAAAACAGTTTTTAGCTAAACAAGAAACATTGAAAGTATGTGATTCAAATATTATGAGTACAAAATAATTTAATATCATTATTTATATAAGTCTGCACGTTTTCTTTTAGAGATAATAGGATTTCAGAGTAACTATGAGCTTGTGAGAGAGGAATACTTTTGAGTCTATCTTTTTATTTTAATAAATGAATATAAACTTCACAAAGATCTTAAGCCTTAGACTTCATTACAAAGAAAGACAAGGATTTGTATGTTCTTTTTTTTTGTTGTTGTTAGTTGTGGAGCCTGAACTCTGGGCCTGGGTGCTGTCCCTCAGCTCTTCAGCTCAAGGCTAGTGCTCTACCACTTGAGCCACAGTACCACTTCAGGCTTTTTCTGCTTATGTGGTGCTGAGGAATCAAACCCAGGGCCTCATACATTCAAGGCAAGCACTCTAACACTGAGCTACCTTCTTAAAGATACAGTTCATCATGCTATGGTGAAGAAGGTAAAAGTACATTTTCTTTATTGTGCTGATACTAGGGCTTGAATGTAGGGTCTGGGCATTGTCAGTTGGCTTTTTCTACTCAACACTGGGCCTCTACCACTTCAGCCAGCTTTATTTCCAGCTTTATGCTAGATTAACTAGAGATAAGAGTCTCATGCTTTATCTGCCTGAGCTGGCTTTGAATGGTGATCCTTAGATCTCAGCTACCTGAGTAGCTAGGAATATATAGGTGTGAGCCACTGGAGCATAGCTAAAGAGTTATTTTGGTATAGTTTTACTGTTATTGTATACATCACTTGGCGTTTGTTGAGGGCATTGTACCATTTCTATAAACACTTCACATTTTTTTGTTGTTGTTGTTGGTCGTGGGGCTTGAACTCTGGGCCTAGGCTCTGTCCCTCAGCTCTTCAGCTCAAGGCAAGCACTCTACCACACGAGCCACAGTGGCACTTCTAGTTTTCTGGTGGTTAATTGGAGATAAGAGTCTCACAGACTTTCCTGCCCAGGCTGGCTTTGAACTGTGATCCTCAGATCTCAGCCTCCTAAGTAGCTAAAATTACAGGTGTGAGCCACTGGTACTTGGCTTTCACATTTTAAAATCTAGATAAAGTAGTAGTCAGAAAAAGTCTGACTTTTGACTTTTTTTTCATTTTTTTTTACTAGCATACTTTAGTTGTATCAAGAGGTTTAACTGTTATTCCTATGTATGCATACAATACACTTTCATGTGTTTTTATTAATAAGAAAAAAAATCACATGCTAAGTATAATAATGACTTTGGACACATATAATAAGAGGCAATATGCATTCAGAAAAAAACTAATTCTGCACCAAGGGAAAAAAAATTTTAAGTATCTTAGTAAATATGTAACTTTAACAGCTCTTGTTACATATTATAAAACTGAAGTGGGAATTAAATCCATTTGAATGTGCCAAGATCATAAACAAATCAGTGTGACAAAAATTTATAAAGAGCCAGGTGCCGGTGGCTCATGCCTGTAATCTAGCTACTGAGGGGGGTAAGATCTGAGGATCGCAGTTCAAAGCCAGCCTGGGCAGGAAAGTCCATGAGACTCTTATCTCCAATTAATCACCAGAAAACCACCAGTGGCACTGTGGCTTAAGTGGTAGAGTGCTAGCCTTAAGCTGAAGAGCTGAGGGACAGGACCAAGCCCAGAGTTCAAGCCCCATAACCAACCAAAAAAAAAAAAAAGTTTATAAAGCTGGACTTGAAGACACTTAAAACTTGATTCAAAATGTCACAAAATACACAATTTTTATACCAAAATTTGTGCATTTCTCATAATCAATCTATCATTAAGATTTACTAAACAAAATACCTTTCCTTGATGATAAATATTCTTACCTAGAGTAGCTAACTCTAATGTGCAGTTCTGCAAAGTATCGCTGGTTTGATTCACAACAAGTACATCCAGGACAATATCATACTGATTGACATGAACATAAGCTTCTGCATATACAGGATCTGAGAAACCTGTCAACTGGGTGACCTGGAAACACAAAAATGGAGACATAGTCAAATGAATTATAGAATTTATCTAAACATATACCTAGCCAAATGATTAATAATTAACAGATATATATCATATTGAGATAGACTTCATAAAATGAATTTGTAATTCAGGAATCAAAAAAGGAAACTGGAAGAATTAGAAAGAAATTTAGCACTTAAAGTTATTCAAACAATATAGAACTTAAAACACTAATTTAAAAGGTGACATCCAAGCCAGGTGGTGGTGGATCATGCCTGTGATCCTGGGTACTCAGGAGGCTGAGATTTAAACCATTCCAAGCAAGAAAGTCTGTAAGACTTTTTTTTTTTTTTTTTGGGGGGGGGGTCCTGTCGTGGGGCCTGAACTCTGGGCCTGGGCGCTGTCCCTCAGCTCTTCAGCTCAAGGCTAGCACTCTACCACTTGAGCCACAGCGCCACTTCCGGCTTTTTTTTCTTTTTGCTTATGTGGTGCTGAGGAACCGAACCCAGGGCCTCATGCATGCATGGCAAATGCTCTACCACTGAGCCACTTTCCCAGACTCTGTAAGACTTTTATCGTCAATTAATCATAGAAAAAGCTTGAAGAATAGCTGTGGCTCAAGTGGTAGAGTGCTAGCTTTGAGCAAAAGAAGCTCAGGGACAGTGCCCAGGCCCTGAGTTCAAGCCCCAGGACTGGCAAAAACAAACAAACAAACAAAAAAACCAAAACAAAAAGTAGACAGATGGCTTATCTTATAAAATTATCACTAATTATTAGGGAACCCCAAATTAAAGCCACAATAAGATACTACCACAAACACCATTAGGATGGTTTTAGAATAAAAAAAACAAAAAAAAGCCAGAAAATAACAAGTGTTAGAAAACATGGAAAAACTGGAATTACTGTCACTGCTGGTGGAAATTAAAATAACAGCTGCTATCAAAACAATATGGAGCCATAAATGATAAAAGTATAAAATAGGTCCTTTCAGTAGTAGGATTGGGAAGTTAAATGTAGAGGGTAAAAGGAGATAAAAGTATGGTCAAAGTACTTTATATACATGTATGAAAATACAATAATGAAACCTGTTGAAATGGTTTTAAGAAGGGATGGAAGGATAAGGGTGATAGAGCAGATGGGTCTGATAAAGGTACTTTGTGGGAATGTCATAACAATATTCCCTTGAGCAACTAATGTATTTTTTTTTTTTTGGTCAGTTGTGGGGCTTGAACTCTGAGCCTGGACGCTATCCCTGTGCTCTTTAGCTCAAAGCTAGTGCACTACCACTTGAACCACCACAGCACTTCCGGTTTTCTGGTGGTTAATTGGAGATAATTGGACTTTAATTGGACCTTCCTGCCCAGGATGGCTTTGAACCTTGATACTCAGATCTCCGCCTCCTGAATAGCTAGGATTACAGGTGTGAATTACCACAACTAATGTATTCTTAAAAAATAAATAAAAGCAAACTCCAGATAGTATGAAGCCATATGTTGTAGGGCATGCCTGTAATCTGAGCACTCAGAAAGCTGAGGCAGGGAGATCTTGGGTTCCAAGTCAGTCTAGGCAATATTCTGCTACTTTGTATTACATAGCAAGAGCTTGTCTCATAAAAGAAAAATAGCAAGGGAAAGGAAAGAAGGAAGGAAAGAAGGGAGGAAAGGATAGAAGGACAGAGGGAGGAAGGGAGAGGGAAATGGTTTGGTCATTCTCCAATAAAATTTAAAAAGGAATCGTCTTCTGAGGGCTGAGAGCATGGCTCAAGTGATAGAGAAGCTACCTAAAAGAAAATCCCAACAATGCAAAAGAAGAATTGCCTTATAACCAGCAATTTTACTTCTGGGTATATACTTAAAATCACTAAAAGCAAACACTTAAACAGATACTTGTGCATCCACATGCATAGCATTATTCTCAATAACCCAAAATGGAAGAAATCCAAGTGTCTATCAAAGCATAAATAAAATGTTCATTATATACACAATGTATTTATTTATTTATTTTAAAAATTCTAGGCCTCCTTAGCACAGGCCAAAATTTTTTTTATTTTTATTTTTTGTGAACATACTGTACAGAGGGGTTACAATTACATGGGCAACATAATGAGTACATTTCTTATCAAGCATTGCAGCCTCCTCCTTTGTTTACCCTTCACATCCCTTCCCAGCCTCCCCCCCCCACCAAAGTAGTAAAGTTTGTTTTCGACATGACAACTTGTACTTCTCATTTACACAATGTATTTAAAAGGAAGAAAAATGTGAAACATGCTATAACATGAGTGAACCTTTAAGAGATTCTGTTAAATGAAATAAGCCAGTCAAAAAAGGATGAATGGTAAATGGCTCCACTTATATGAGGTACTTAAAATAATCACAATCATAGAAAATCCCTGCTAGAGACAGGAAGGAAGTGCAAATGAGCATGCATTGTTTAATGGGTGTAGCGTAGTTTCAGTTTCACAAGATGAAAAAAGCTCTATAACAACGTAAGTTAATTTATGCAATGAAACTATACACTTAAAAATGGTTAAGATGGCCGGGCGCTGGTGGCTCATGCCTGTAATCCTAGCTACTCAGGAGGCTGAGATCTGAGGATCGCGGTTCAAAGCCAGCCTGGGCAGGAAAGACTCTTATCTCTAACTAACCACCAGAAAACTGGAAGTGACGCTCAAGTGGTAGAGTGCTCACTGTCAGCTGAAGAGATGAGAGACAGTGCCCTGGCCCAGAGTTCAAGCCCCACAACTGACAAAAAAAAAAAAAAAAGGAAAAAATGGTTAAAATGCTAACCTTTATGCTCTTTTTTATTTTTTAGGTCTGGTAGTAGGGCCTGAACTCTGGACCTGGGCGCTGTCCCTCAGCTCTTCACCTCAAGGCTAGCGCTCTACCACTTGAGCTACAGTGCCACTTCTGGCTTTTTTTTCTTTTTGCTTATGTGGTGCTGAGGAATCAAACCCAGGGCCTCATGCATGCAAGGCAAGCGCTCTACCGCTGAGCCACCTTCCCAGCCCTAAACTTTATGTTCTGTAATTGTTACAATTCAAAAAAAAATCTATTGCTATCAATTTCCAATTATAACAGAAAATATTTCAGTTTTGCTACTATCTTGAACATAAAAATCAATTTGAGATTGTTTACTCAGTTAACAAATGAAGTATGACCCTAACTCACTGATTCGTTTGGAATCTTTGTGTAATAGCTTTCCAAGTACTGGGATTACAAGTGTGAACCACGATACCTGGGCTCTGATCCTTAAATTTATATATATTTAAAAGAGTAGACTTCAGTTCCTAATAAAATCCTGTAGGGAACTTAATATATTAAAAATATAAAACTGAGTATAGCCGGGCGCTGGTGGCTCACGCCTGTAATCCTAGCTACTCAGGAGGCTGAGATCTGAGGATCGCGGTTCAAAGCCAGCCCGGGCAGGAAAGACC
>NW_012267399.1:2968618-3006163 GCF_000151885.1 Dipodomys ordii | reverse complement strand
AAACCACCAGAAAACCGGAAGTGGCGCTGTAGCTCAAGTGGTAGAGTGCTCGCCTTGAGCTGAAGAGCTGAGGGGCAGCGCCCAGGCCCAGAGTTCAAGCCCCACAACCGACAAAAAAAAAAACAAAAAACAACTGAGTATAAGGGGCTAGAAATGTGGCTTAGTGGTAGAGTGCTTGCCTAACATGCATGAAGCTCTGGGTTCAATTCCTCAATACCACATAAACAGAAAAAGCTGGAAATGGCGCTGTGGCTCAAGTGGTCGGGTGCTAGCCTTGAGCAAAAGAAGCTCAGGGAAAGTGCCCAGCCCCTGAGTCCAAGACCTGCAGAAAAAACAACAACAACCCCCCCCCCAAAAAAAAAAAAAAACACCAAAATAATGGAGCTACTCAAAAGCAGGTAAGCAGGGGACAGAGTTGAGATCTAGGTGTAGGGAAAGAGGCCAGAACCCTGAATATTCAGCTTCCCTTTAAAACCCTGACTTCTGAGGATTTCCCTAATTCTAATTTTTTTTTTTTTGGTCAGTCATGTGGCTTGAACTCTGGGCCTGAACGCTGTCCCTCAGCTCTTCAGCTCAAAGCTAGTGCTCTACCACTTGAGCCACTGCTCCACTTCCTGTTTTCTGAGTGGTTAATTGGAGATAAGAGTCTCATGGACTTTCCTGCCTGGGCTGGCTTTAAACTGTGATCCTCAGATCTCACCCTCTTGAGTAGCTAGAATTACAGGCGTTAGCCACTGCCACCTGGCCCTAATTCTAATTATTAAGTTTATGATAGATATACAACTGGTTCACATTATAAAATTATCTAGTAGATTTACAGTAGTATCATGTATAAGTACTTTGTCAGTTTTTCGAAATTCAATTAAGCCTTTGTTTGTTTGAGACAAAGTCTCATTACGTACCCCACACTGGCCTGGAACTCACTACCACAATCCAGGCTGGCATCATACACATAATTTTCCTGACTCAGTCCCCCAAGTACTGGGATACAAGCATGTGCCATTACACCCAGCCCATTTTAATTGATTAGCAATCACAGTGACTTGATAAAAACAGATGCTAGAGCTGGGAGTATAGCTAAGGAAGGCCTTGGGTGCAATCCTTAGTACTATAAAAAAATGAAAAACAAAAGATCTGATTTTACATAACTACTTTCCTTTTTTTAAAAAAAACAATAGGAGCAGCAACTTCCTCATTGCTTTCTTAAGTAGCAAATTTAAATAATTTATAGCATATCTGATATTTTGTTACCTTGTTAAGTTTGGATGCTAGAGGATCTGCTGCCTCTTTCCTCTGTGTGTTACCCATTGCTGCCAACAAACTCAGCTGAAACTGATCTTCCTTGCAGTTCATTTCATTCTTAGCAGTTAGTTGCATGAAGGAAATAGGGTCATCAGGTTGAACTGTCACATTCCTCTTTTCAGATTCTTTCTGTGTTGAAAAAACAATACATGTTTCTTTATATGGAAAGAACAAACTTTTGCAGGCCTTTAATATGAACAGCTTCGCAAATGGGGAAAGCCCCAAACTGATAACCCACAACACTTTCTGGCCTTATTATGTACACCTTACCTTTTGAGATAGCTTCTCTTCTTCAAGTTTGGCAGATAACATATGAGAGAGAGATTGTCTGCATTCCTTATTGAAAATGTCATTCATTAAAGGTGAACATTCAGACAAAACCTTGAGGCACAGGGATATTCGGTCTACATCATCATCAGTAATTGGCTTCTTAGGAAGAGAGGATTTTCCCAAATGAAGGATAGTTGCCATGAGCAGCATAGCTTCAGCAACAAAAGACTAGAATAAGAGAAACTGGTCATTTAATGATTCTCTAATTACAGTGATGTCACTTTATTATAATTCACTTCAAGAAATACAGGTAATCTTTTATTTCATTTGGATAAAATTTTAAATCCTTTAGACTTTATTTCTGTAACATCATTTTTAAATTTAAAAAAATTTTTTTGTTGGTTGTGGGGCTTGAACTCTGAGCCTAAATGCTGTCCTTCAGCTCTTCAGCTCAAGGCTAGTGCTTTACCGCTTGAGCCAGAGTACCACTTCCGATTTTCTGGTAGTTAATTGGAGATAAGAGTCTCATTGACTTTCCTGCCCAAGCTAGCCTTGAACCACGATCCTCAGATCTCAGCCTTCTGCGTAGCTAGGATTACAGGCATGAGCCAGAGGTGCCTGGCTCTGTAACATCATTTTGCATCTTCTTTCTACTTTTACTAAATAATCTCAAAATATTTTTTTGGGGGGGTCCAGTTGTGGGGCCTGAACTCTGGGCTTGGGCGCTGTCCCTCAGCTCTTCAGCTCAAGGCTAGCACTCTACCACTTGAGCCACAGCAACACTTCTGGCTTTTTTCTTTTTGCTTATGTGGTGCTGAGGAATCAAACCCAGGGCCTCATGCATGTAAGGCAAGTGCTCTACCACTGAGCCATCTTCCCAGCCCTTTTTAATTTAATTTTTAAATCCAGGATCAACTTCATGAATTTGATTTGACTATTATTATGAAGGACTACTTAGTCCTTTCTAATCTAGACCAATTTTCTGCCTGTTTTCAATCACTCACATTTTATTATTTACTTATTGCTCCAGAGAATTTTTAAAAAATTATCTTTACAGAAATGGTTGTTCAAAGGTTTTCCAACTTAACATGTCAGTTTATGAGTACAATGTATTTTAATCAGAGTCAATCCTTCCATCATTCGCTTCCATTTCTCCCCAACACCACTCTCAAGTGACCTGGTTCCATTTCACATATGTACATTGAGTATTATGGGCATATTCTTCCTCTCTCTATTCATATGTCCCCCTTCCCTTGCCCTCTTCCACTATGACAAAACATGATTCGGCTTCCTAGTATTTATTTTGTTAAATGGTAAGTTAGTTGTTCAAAGGGGTTACATCATTGGAATCCTCCCCTGCTTATATCCAACTTTAGTTGATTTGTGTTCATATCCATATGGCCCTATGTATGTTTTTACATGTTTATACTTTAGATCTAACATCCACATAGGAGAGAAAACACGTAATCTTTGTCCTTTGAGTCTTATTTAGTTCACTTAACATAATTTTTTCCAGGTCCATCCACTTCCCTGCAAATACCATATTTTTCTTCTTTAGGAATTATATTCCATTGTATGTTTGTTTATATATATATATATATATATATATGTATGTATGTATGTATGTATATCATATTTTCTTGATTCCCTCATCCACAGTAGGGCATCTTGGCTGTTTGCATAACTTGGCTATGGTGCATAATACAGCAATGAATATGTTGTGCAAGTACTATATTGTGACTTGTAATTTTTTTGATAAATTCTGACAATGATATTGCTGGATCATATATATATTTAGTTTCTTGAGGAATTTTCAAACTGCTTTCCTAGTAGTTGCACTAGTTTACCTTTCCACCAACAGCACAATAGGGTTCCTTTATTCCCACATCTCCAACATGTTTGTTGTTCATATTCTTACTCGGGTGAGATGGAATCTCAGTGCTGTTTTGATTTGCATTTTCTTTATGGCCAGACATGTTCAACATTTCTTCTTGTGTCTATTAGCAATTTTTATTTTGGAAAAATTTCTATTTAGCTTCTTTGCCCATTTATTAATTGGGTTATTGATTCTGGATGGCATTTAGTGTGTTGAGCTCCTTTTATATTCTGGATATTACCCCTTTGTCAGACATATAGCTGACAAAGGTTATCTCCCATTCTGTAGGCTTTTTAGCTTAGTAACTATGTCCTTCACTGTACACAAAGTATTTACTTTGATGCAAACCGATTTTTCAATTCTCTTTCCTATTTGCTCAGTCCATGGAATTCTATTCAGGACATTGTTGTCTATGCCAATTAAGTTCTAATACAAACAACAAATATTGGTGGGGAAGCAAGGAAAAAGGAATCCTATTATACTGTTGGTGGGAATGTAAATTAGTATAACTACTATGGAAGGCAATTTGGAGATCTCACAAAAACTAACCATAGAACTACCCTATGATCTAGTGATACCACTCTTGGCCATTTAAGAATAGGAACATCAAGAATACAAATAACAAATGCTAAATATAAGCTGAGTGCTGGTGACTCACATCTGCAATCTTAGCTACTAAGGAGGCTGAGCTCTAGAAAATCTCAAGTTCAAGTCCAGCCTGAGCAGAAAAATTCATGTGACTCTATCTCCAAAAACTAAAACAAAAAGCAGGGCTGGAGGTATGGTTCAAGGGGTAGAGCGCCAGTCAAGCAAACAAACTGAGTAAGTGGGAGACCCTGCTGAGTTCAATGAATATGAAAAAAAGGGACAATGTTGGTATTATAAAATGCAAATTTTCCTATTACAGGAAAAGTAATTTTAAACTCTTTTTGGAGGAAGGATTTCTATTATTCTTACAATCTTTAAAAAAAAATCTCCATTACAGTATTAATAACATTTGTACTTAAGTGCTTTAACAATAAATAATTTTTTCTCTTTTTCTATTGTGGCACTGGAGATCAAACCACTGCCTTGTGCATGTTCTGTTTATTTTAGGAACAGATTTAAAAATAAAAATACAACAAACGCATAATTCTACCATACAGAGATTGGGGTGGGAGGGGCAGTTCTGGGCATTGCCCAACTCTACCACTTGAACCACAGTTTCACTTCTGGCATTTTAGTGATTAAATGGAGATAAGAGTATCACAGACTTTCCTGCCTGGGCTGGCCTTGAACCCCAATCCTTAGATCTCAGCATTTTAAGTAGCTAGGATTACAGATGTTAGCCACTGGTGCCCAGCAAGATTTTTTAAGATAAAAGCAAAGTAAGAGTTTTGAGTAAATGAAAGCAGATAAAATTCCTCTTCTTTTCCTTTGAGAAGGAGCCGATTGGTCTCGATTTTGCGATACTTTGCCTTAGCCTCTTGAGAACTAGTATTATAGTACTCTTTCACCAATATACTTGTATTTTAAGAATGATTAAGTTATGTGGTGCTGGGGAATCGAACCCAGGGCCTCATGGATGCAAGGCAAACGCTCTACCACTGAGCTACCTTCCCAGCCGTGTTAAACATATTGTTCTTTATTCCTTAAGATTGCTGCATTTTAATAACTAGCCCTATTTTTAGTATTTTAATGTAAACAAGTTTACTAATTTTTGTCTTTATGATTAGTGCTTTAAAAATATTAAAAGAATTCTCTCCCCCCAAAAAAAAGAATGATTAAGTTGCTTGAGAGGAAAAAAAAACACATTTAATTACAAATTTATACAAAGAAATGAAGTTTACTTTAAATTGTAAATATGTGAATAAAACTAAGACTTTCTTCTCATTTAAAAGAACATATTTTAAAAATAATTACGACAAATGGAAAAAGAAAATATAATATTTAAATATATAAGAATGTCCCTTCCCCACTTAAGACCAGAGATCTGAAAGAACACCATACATTTCTTTTTAAGAAAATATTTCTATTTACAAAAAAAATAACAGTGTATCATAAGGCTTAAAAAATGATATGTAGCCAGGCACTAATGGCTCACACTTGTAATCCCAGCTGCTCAGGAGGCTGAGATTTGAGAATAGTGGTTTCAAAGCCAGCCTGGTCAGGAAAGTTCAAGAGACTCTTATCTCCACTTACCTACCCAAAAACTGTAAATGGGAGCTGTGTGGAGCTGTGTGGGACAGCATCCAGGCCCTAAGTTCAAGCTCTCCAACAGACCAAAAAAAAAAGAAAAAAAGGTATGTGGGTGTGACATGTAGGACAAAGGATGGGAGCTGAGGTTGGTGGAAAGGAAATATGTTTTTTATGATACTTAATATACTAATATTTGAATGCTAACAGTTAATATTAATTGCTAATATTTGTAACATATAATGTGCTATTACTTATAATATAAACAAATGCTTACAAGCTGTGATAGGGTACGAACTATCGGTGAGAATTATTTAAAAGACACAGGATAAAACAGACAATACATAACTATATGAATATGCTGGAGGACTACAGGCATTCCCTTTACTGGTTCTTGACTAATCCTAGCAAATATTAATGAGTTTGCAAACCCTTATATCTCCTTTAATAGACCAATCACATGATGTTAGTATTGCATTGCTCAGCCAACTTTAGTCATATTACCCTACTGTTCCATTTTTTCCCTATTAAACATAGCTCTTTTTTAAATTGGCGTGAACTTCAGCATTAACTTTTTAACTTTATTATTCAACTACACATAATAGTCAATTATTGTGTAGATGTAGAATAACTGAACTTACATTTTGCTTTTTCTTCTCCTGAACCAAAGCTACATAGCGCAATGCAATCTTAGTCAGGGTTGTAGCAAGGGAGGCAGCAACAAAGAAATCTCCATCCAGAAGGAATCCTCTCAGGGGAGGTCTGCAAGGTGATCAAGAAAAACAAAAACTTCCAACTTCTTGATAAGGAACTCAGTTAACTCTATTCTTAGTTCTCAAAAGGAAAATGAAAAGAAAGATATGACTTTTAACATTTGTCTTCAAATGACTGAAGAGCCAAATGAATGGAAAGGCAAAGTAATTAGGGTGTGTGTACTGAAGGAGCTACTTTCAAATCCTAGATTCTTTGTTCACTAGGTAGGTTATAGTCTAAGTCTCAAATTCCTTTCCATTAAATAGAGGTTATTGTTAAGACTATATGAGCCGGGGTGGGGAAAGTGAAAGCAACTAAGGATTGTTCTGAGCAATACAGGCACATCTGAAATACCATAGGGAAACCCTTTGATACAATTAACACAAGCTCTGATTGGGGCAGGTGGGGAGAGGGGTGGTGGTACCAGTTGGAAGGCAGAGAGCTTGAGAAGAGGGTGAATGAAGATGAACAGAGTCAAAGTAGTTCATTTGCTTGTATAAAAATAGAACAGTGAAACTTGTTGAAATTCTTTTAAGGGGGAGTGGGACAGGAAAAGATGAGAGTGGGGTGAGTTTCACATACTAGGATACATTGTATTATGTGGAAATGGCACAATGAAACTCACACAATGAAACAGCTAATGTATGCAAAGTTTTTAAAAGACTTATGAGACAGATTCCTTTTGAGTATTAAGTAAAGTTTTAATTATCATTTTCATCTTCACTATAAAAGATAGCATAATAGAGAATAAAATATCAAAATTTTATTCAACTGATTAGAAATGCTAAATCTTAAATCAGGCACTGGTGCCATATAGCTGTAATATCAACCACTTTTGCCCGAGATCTGGAATATCAGTTTGAAGCCAAATTAAAAAATAAGTAGAATAAAAAAGAAAGAAGAGCCAGGCACTGGTAGCTCACGCCTGTAATCCTAGCTATTCAGGAGGCTGAGATCTGAGGATCGCAGTTCAAAGCCAGCCGGGGCAGGAAAGTCTGTGAGACTCTTATCTCCAATAAACCACTAGAAAACCAGAAGTGGCAGTGGCTCAAGCAGTAGAGCACTCGCCTTGAGCTGAAGTGTGCAGGGACAGTAGCCAAGCCCAGAGTTCAAGCCCGAACAATAACAAAAAAAAAAAAAATAAGAAGAGCCCAAAGAAATATAGGCCCCATGGTTTCCCTTATTTAAAATAACTAGTATACGTCTAGGACAAGCAGAAAAGGTCAAACGCTATGTACATATGACTATATAAGAAAATGCTAAGCAAAATTAACCCCAAGATAGGGACACAAGAGGTTTTATCTTTGTTGCTGTTCTTTTTAACGTACTTATAATGTACTATGTGATTTTTTTTTGTTTCTTTTGTATGTTCTTCCCCCATGGTATAACCCCTGTTTTCACTGCAGTTGATTCCAGTGCCTTGCATCTTGTTTATACATTTTTTTCTAATTTGGGGAGGGGAAAGGAAATAACAGAATGTTGAAACAAGGATACAGATTGACCCATTGTAACAATGAAATGTACAAGGTTGAAAAGGAACTTTACAACTTTGTGGGGGTGGGGGGCAGGAGGGACAAGTTTGGGAGATGGTAGGGGAAAAACAAAAGGAGGGATTAACAATGCTTGATAGGAAATGTACTCATTACTTATGTAACTGTAATTCCTCTGTACAGTATCTTTACAATAAAAATATATATTAAAAAATAAAAAGAAATGCTGCTAAATATTGGGGTAGGGATATTATTAAATGATAAGAGTACCTGCTTAGAATATGTAAAGGCCCTGAGTTCCTGGGATCAATCCTCAGAAACATATGCCATTAAAAAAAAAAAGAGCCAGGTGCCAGTGGCTCATGCCTACAATCCCAGCTACTCAGGAGGCTGAGATCTGAGGACTGCAGTTGAAAACCAGCCTGGGCAGGAAAGTCTCTGAGACTCGTATCTCCAATTAACCACAGAAAACCGAAAGTGGCACTGGTAGAGCGATAGCCTTAAGCTGAAATGCTGAGGAACAGTGCTCAGGCCCAGAGTTTACGACCGACCCATGACCGACAAAAAAAAAAAGAAAGAAATGTCTAATTATCTCTCCAGATGCTTTAAAAAACAACCAAATCTTAAATGTCATCTTTTAAAATGTCATCATTTGAATGTCATCAAACACCAATAGTGTTTGAACTTAGGACCATAGGCTCACTAGGCTCAAGCTGTACTACTTGAGCTGTATTCCTACAGCCTGGATTTTTGCTGGTTACTTTGAAGATGGGCTCTAGTGAACTTTTTTTTATCTAGTTGGCCTTGAAATCAAAACCTGCAGATCTCAGCCTTCTGAGTAGTTAGGATTACCGACATGAGCCACTGATGCCTGATTACAATGAGCATTTTCTCTGTAATATAATTTTATTAGAACCCACTTATTTCGGTGAAAACAGACAGAAGTGAACAGAGGACATAATTACTAGGGAGAAAATTTAAACATTTTCCTCTTTCAAATATCTTAATTGGCTAACATTTTCATTTTGACCATAAAAGCAAACTAATAAATCATGTGACTATTTTCTACATAAGAATAATAAAGCAAATAGTTCAGGTGGTAGGGCTCAGGTACTGTAAGTTACCTGTCTTCCTCTTTCTTGGTTGGTCTAGAACTGCTGAGAGCACTCTGAGTTGCATAGGTACCCATTTCAGTAACCAATTTCTGAACTGGCCCCACAGTTATTTCTTCTTCAGGTTTTAATTCACCAGCTTCTTTCTTTATTTCTGATTCTACAATTGGTATCTAAAAGTCAATTGAAAATAATGATTTAGTAGTAACATAACAGCAAGAAAAATTACACTTAAACAATCAGAAGGATGACTGTTGTTTTGGTTGAAATTTCCAGGAAAGAGATAGAGAAGAGGAATAAAACCTCAGAAGCATTTACTTTGTGCCAAACACTTCTTAAACATTAGGTAACTTGTACTGAAAGAATTAAAATTTCCATTTAAGAGCACTCGCCTTGAGCTGAAGATATGAGGGATAGCGCCCAAGCCCAGAGTTCAAGACCCACGACTGACAAAAAAAAAAATCCATTTAACGAAGACTGAGGCTTCAAGTTGTTTAATTACTTTGTCCAGAAACATAAAACTAATAAATGGTAGAGTTCAAACCCAAGAAATACAACTTCAAAGTTCTGTTCTTCCCACTACACTAGCCTGGAAAAGATTAATTGTCTATTGTGGTCTATAAAGCTTATGAGTTCTATGAGCTTTGATAATACAGTTATTTCTTCCACATCGGATGATACGTACATTTCTTTCCTTTTGCATAGCACCAGCTGTTCCCTCTTTCCCACTTGTTTCCTCCCTCCCATCGCTGCCATTGAGTTGCTAAGTTCGTTTTGATCAATGTCCAGTGCACCTGATGGGTCCCATTGTTGTATATTTTTTCCTGATTCCCTCTAGTTCTGTGTCCTCCTCCTAGTTTCCCTCTGGTGTGCACATATATACCACATATGTGACTTCATAACTGGCAATCTACCACTTGACCCATTCCTCTAGTTCCTCTAGTACTGGGGCTTGAACTCAAGGCCTTGCATTCTTTTTTTTGTTTTGTTTTTGTAAGTCATGGGGCTTGAATTCTGGGCTTCAGCACTATCACTGAGCTCTACAGCTCAAGGCTAGTGCTCTACCACTTGAACCACAGCACCGCTTCTGGTTTTCTGGTGGTTAATTGGAGATAAAGATCGCAAGGACTTTCCTGCCAGGGCTAGCTTTGAACTGTGATCCTCAGCTCTTAGTCTCCTGATTACAGGCATGAGCCACGGCGCCCAGCTATTGTATTCTGGCTTAGCTGTAGATGGCTACATCCTTGAGCAACATCTCTAGTTTTGGCTTTTTGTTGGCCAATTGGAGATAGGAGTTGTTTGAATTTGCCTAGGCTGGTTTTGAACTGGAATATCCTCAGATCTCAGCTTCCTGAGAAGCTAGGATAACAGGTGTGAGGCACTGATGCCTGGCTTAGTTCCAGTTTTTTGCTAGTTAATTGAGTCAGGAGGATTTATCTACCCATGCTATCTTCAAATTGAGATCCTCAGATCTCTGCCTTCTGAGTAGCTAAGACTAGGCATGAGCCAATGGCAAGTCTTGCTTTTTTGTTGGTTATTTTAGAAATGGAGTCTCACAGACTTCTCTGCCCAAGCTGACCTTGAACTTCAATCTTCTGTATCTAAGCCTTCTGTAGCTAAGATTATAGGTATCAGCTACCAGTGGCTGGCTTCTATTTATTTCTAATACTAGTCTATTATCTATTACCCAATTTAATAGTTTAAAATTGACCTTTTTAAAATCTTTGATTTTATTTGTGAAAAAAACTTAAGTCCAATATAAGGTTGTTCAGATGAGGGAATATCACAAGTTTTAATATATAAATATTAAAAGTCCTGTTCTAAGGCATTCTTTCAGAACACATGGCTAAAGCAGAATTTTACCATTTTTCCTTTTTTCTAGTCACAACAATTTTGTTCTAACAAAATCTTAGCTAACAGTAAGTAAGTAATAGACAGGTGGGGAGGGAAGGGATGGTAGGGGAAAAACAAAGGAGGAGGTAACAATGCTAGGTAAGAAATGTACTCATTACCTTACTCATGTAAGCCCTCTGTACAGTATTTTTACAATAAAAACATACATATATAATATATAAAGTAATATAGACAGGCATCACAGTTCTTGTGGGGGCGAGGTATATCTTAATTTCCCATAGCCAGTGAAACTTAATTATCTGGGTAATTCAAATTCATTTATTTTAGTGTTTTGAAAAAGCAAGGGCTAGGCTAGTATGGCTTAAGTGGTGGAATGCTTGCTAGTAAACACAGGACCTGAGTTTAAATACCAGTATCATCACAAAAAATGAAACAAACAAACAAACAACATCCACAAGAACAAATCAACACATAAATGTCAGATGTTTTTAAGGTGGAGAGGTGGTACTAACTTTTAAACCCAGGGTTTCACGCATGCTAGATAAGCACTTTATCACTAAGTTACATATCCAACCCATCATCAGCACAAACTTCCATACAAGTGGATTGACTAAATTGAAATGTACCTCCCCAAGGGACCTGCGGACTTCAGTCATCACACTCTGAATGTCTTCTTTGGTACTGCAATACTCTCCCAGGATCCATAAGGCTCCTCGATAAATCCTAAGACAAAAATACTAAATCTGAAATACAGACTTGGAATACAAGCGTAAAAGCAGAGATTTGTGTGTGAATATAAGCTAAAAACAAGAATACAAGATTCTGTGGTTGTAAGGGACTATGGAGTTCATTTCAGAAAGAATACAACAAACAGTAAGTTTCATTTCTCTACAGAAATTAAAATAAAAATAATTGTTGCCAGGCACTGGTGGCTCCCACCTTTAATCCTAGCTACTCAGAAGGCTGAGATCTAAGGATCACGTTCAAAGCCAGCCCGGGGAGGAAAGTCTGTGAGACTCTTTATCTCCAACAAACCACTAGAAAACTGGAAGTGGCACTGTGGCTCAAGTGGTAGAGTGTTCACCTTGAGCTGGAGAGCTGAGGGACAGCACCCAAGCCCAGAGTTCAAGCCCCATGACCAAAAACAACAAAAAAAATGTTCTCCTAGGGCAAAAGGGGTTACGTTGTTCAAAAAAGGAAACGTACTCATTACCTGACTTATGAAATGGTAGCCCCTTTGTATAACACATCAATAGTAATAATAAAATTATTTTTAAGCCAGGCACTAATGGCTCATGCCTATAATCCTGCTACTCAGGAGGCTGATATCTGAGGATCACGGTTCAAAGCCAGCCCTGGCAGGAAAGTCCGTGAAACTCTTATCTCCAATTAACCACCAGAAAACTGAAGTGGCACTATGGCTCAAGTGGTAGAGCACCAGCCTTTAGCTGAAGAGCCCAGGTCCAGAGTTCAAGCCCTACCATCAAACCAAAAAAAAAAAAAAATTTTTTTTTTTAATAGTAATTGTTCTCAGTTGAGCACTGGTGGCTGATACTTGCAATCCTAGCTTCTCAGGAAGCTGAGATCTGAGGATTGTAGTTTGAAGCCAGCCTGGGCAGGAAAATTTATGAGAAACTTTTTGTTGTTGTTGTTGTTGGTTGTGGGATTTGAACTCTGAGCTTGGGTGCTATCCCCCAGCTCTTCAGCTCAAGGCGAGCGTTCTACCGTTTGAGCCACAGCGTCACTTCCAGGTTTCTAGTGGTTTATTGGAGATAAGAGTCTCACAGACTTTCTTTGCCCAGGCTGGCTTTGAACCCTGATCCTCAGATCTCAGCCTCCTCAGTAGCTAGGATTACAGGCATGAGCCACCGGCGCCCAGCTCATGAGAAACTTTTATCTCCAAATAACCACCAAAAGCTGGAAATGGAGCTGTGGCTCAAATGATACAGCGCTAGCCTTGAGCAAAGGAAGCTAAGGGACAGACCCACACTCTTAATTTGAACCCCAGGACTGGCACAAAAAAGAAAAACAAATTAAAATATCCACCACACAATAAAACCCCAATTTCTTTGTACAATTAACATATGCTAGTAAGTGTTAAGCGAATAGTCTCTAGTCATCTTTTCTCAAAAGATTTTTGTTGAATTTACTAGAAAAATCCAATTATAGAGGCTGAAGTTCCAAGAGACTATGCTTTCACAAGCATATGGGAAATCTTGCTAATCTGTTTATCATCACATTTTCACATTAAAACACTTTGTACTGTCTTCCTATCTAAGCAGAAATACTGCAAGACTGTTATAGTGTATCCATTAGATGATTTAAATAAAGCAAAATTTATTTCTATAATTCTTTATTAGCAATGGCTAATCTAAAGGGAAGTACAGATCTGATTTAGGTTGCATTTTCAGTCTTTTTCTTTAATAAATGCTAAAGAATACATAAATAACAATGATACCCCAAAATGAAGCCACTTAAAAAAATGTGCACCTTAGTCAGTTTAAGATTCACAATGTTGGGCTGGGAAGGTGGCTCAGTGGTAGAGTGCTTGCCTTGCATGCATGAGGCCCTGGGTTCGATTCCTCAGCACCACATAAGCAAAAAGAAAAAAGCCGGAAGTGGCGCTGTGGCTCAAGTGCTAGAGCGCTAGCCTTGAGCTGAAGAGCTGAGGGACAGTGCCCAGGCCCAGAGTTCAGGCCCCACGACCGGACCCCCCCCCCCAAAAAAAAAAAAAATTCACAGTGTTGCCAGGTGCCAGTGGCTCACACCTGTAATCCTAGCTACTCAGGAGGCTGAGTTCTGAGGATTGAGGTTCAAAGCCAGTCAGGGCAGGAAAGTCTGTGATTCTCATCTCCAATAAACCACCAGAAAACTGGAAGTGGCACTGTGGTTCAAGTGGTAGATCATTCGCCTTGAGCTGAAGAGCACATGGACAGCACCCAAGCCCAGAGTTCAAGCCCCATGACTGACAAAAAAAAAAAAAAAAGATTCACAATGTTTTGAAATCAGAATAGAAAAATCTAGCTAAATTAACTAAATATTTTTCACTTACTGATTATGGATTGAAGATATAGTAATGCTTGCTGTTATTCTTACTTTGTCTTAATTTGGCTTGCTTTGAAACATCTCCTCTCCATTCTATTTTCTATTAAATTACACTTTGAAAACAAAAACTGATTAAACTCTTACTTGACTATACATTTAAATATATTTTAAACTTACTTGACAGATTTAATAGCATGAAAGACTTCAAGCATCTTCTCAACAATCAGCATTCTCAGGTTATCAAAACGCTGAATGGCCTCACGAACAAACTCCAAGACATCAGCAGCTGCTGCTTCATTATTGTCACTAAGAAATTCCATTAACTAAAAGAACAAAGGGAAATAGGATTTACAGTTTATACAATTTTCAGGAAGAAAATGATCTAAACCAAGAAATAAATGAACAAATTTATCCAGGCACCAGTGGCTCACTCCTATAATACTAGCTACTCAGGAGTCAGCTCAGGCAGGAAAGTCCTTGAGATCCTTATTTCCAATTAACCCCCAGAAAACCAGAAGTCAAGCTGTGGTGCAAGTGGCAGAACAGTAGCCTTAAGCAAAAAAGCTCCCCAAGTTCAAACCCCATAATGGACCAAAAACAACACAAAAAAACAAGTTTAAAATATTTTTAATTCTCATTATCATAATTTACAAATATATAATAAAACGTAAGTTGAAAAATAGTGTTATACAAACAGAAGTTACAAATGGTTGTATTAGGTAGTAAAGCTTATTAGAAAATTCACTAGAGATCTACAACTTAAAATACTCAATTATAACTAAAATTGGTCATTTTAGAAAAAAATATTCAAAGTTTAAAGGCCAAACTTCAAATGACAATAATCTACTTTCTTCTTTTTTTTTTTTTGTCAGTTATGGGGCTTGAACTCTGGGCTTGGGTGCTGTCCTTGCGCTATTCAGCTCAAGGCGAGTGCTCTACCACTTGAGCCACAGTGCCACTTTCAGTATTCTAGTGGTTTATTGGAGATAAGAGTCTCATGGGCTTTCCTGCCCAGGCTGGCTTTGAACCATGATCCTCAGATCTCAGCCTCCTGAGTAGCTAGGATTACAGACATGAGCCACCAGCGCCCAGCTTTTTTGGGGGGGAGGGAAGAGCTAGTCTTGGGGCTTCAACTCAGGGCCTAGGTGCTATTCTTGAGGCCTCTTTGGGCTCAAGGCTAGCACTCTGCCACTTGAGTCACAGCACTACTTCCCATTTTTTCTGAGTAGTTTATTGGACAGTCTCATGGACTTTCCTGCCAGGCTGGCTTCAAACTATGATCCTCAGATCTCAGCCTCCAGAGTAGCTAGGATTGTGGGCAAGAGCCACTGGTGCCCAGGTATCTACTCTTTTTTTTTGGTCCAGTCGTGGGGCCTGAACTCTGGGCTTGGGCCCTGTCCCTCAGCTCTTCAGCTCAAGGCTAGCGTTTTACCACTTGAGCCACAGCACTACTTACGGCTTTTTTCTTTTTGCTTATGTGGTGCTGAGGAGGAATCGAACCCAGGGCCTCATGCATGCAAGGCAAGCGCTCTACCACTGAGCCACCTTCCCAGCCCCAGGTATCTACTCTTGATAGAAAGCAATTACATGATTTTTTTTTTACAACTAATTCAATTTTATTAGCTAAGTTTTGAAAGAAATAAATGGAAGAAAAATATGACTGCTACATATATTTATAGCATGATTTTACTTTAAGCAACATAAAAATCAATTGACATAAGAAAAAATATGAATGCACCCTCATTTATAGCATTATTTTACTTTGGGTAACTGTAATAAACATAAATATCACTCAAAATAATATGTGAAGCTATTTTTCTTTTAAATTGTGGTGCTGGAGACTGAACCGAGAAATTCACATATGTTAAACAAGTACTCTATCACAGAGCTACATTTTTTTTTTGACACTTTTTTTTGTCTTCCTTTTTGATAAAGATATAAGTAAAAGAAGCCCAGAGTTTTTACCCTTCTTAGCTTAAGGGTGAATATAAAAATCACTTCTTACTGTGAGATGTAACGATTACAGATAAGATTTTAGTTTAACTTTTAACAAATAGAATTTTTCTTTTCTAGAGAATTTAAAAATTAAGGTCTTCAGAAATACATACCACAGGAATAACATTTGCAGCCATATCTGGAAATCGGACAGAACAGGAATGCAATGTTCGTACAAGGAGTTGTCTGTATTTGTCAGTGTCTTCATGCTCAGATACATTATTTGTTTTAATTACTTCCTTCTTTAAGACAATAACCAGCTATAGGATGAAGTAAAAGTAAGTGAAAATTATGTCATATTTGGCCTGACTACTTACAAAAGGTCAACAGAGTTTTACTTTACCTCTTCAACATTCCTAGAAGACACAAGATCCAGTGCTAACTGAAGAGTTTTTTTGCGTACTTCTAAGTCTGGTGTGGTCAACACTCTTAGGATGTCCATTACCAGATCCTGAAAAAAAAAGCAAAAACTTGAGCAATAACAACAATTTTCTGATCACAAGAAAAAAAAATTTTAAGTTTTAGCAAGGATTTATTTTGCTACAATAAAATTCATGTAGGAAGAAATGGAGAAAAAAGAGGAACATTTCCTGCTCCCCATATAAGAAATGGGAGTTAAAGCTTCTGATCATAAGAAAATCTTAACTGCACATTGGTGGGTTATATCCATTACATCCTTAATCTTTTGATTAATAATAAGATTCCTAGTGGTAGAAGTATATAGCCTGGGTCATGTAATATAAAGTATTAATATCACACAGGCTTCCAACACGGGTATCTCGGGAGGTCACTCTCCCCGGGCTCTGTCCCGTGGCCTAGGGGAGCATAGGGCTCTGCCCAATGATGTATAAGTCCCTTTCCACAATGTTGGATATGAAGCCGGGCTTTGTGTCTGCACCTGCATATTCCTACAGCTTCCCAGAGTCCTGTGGACAATGACTGAGGAGATAAACCATGCAGGAAACAGTGTAAAAAAAAAAATCGCACAGGCTATATTCAAATTGAAGATGTATATTATGACTATCAACTTTTAGATCCAAGTTACATTTTCTAGGAAATATAGAAGTCAAAGGAACAAACTAATAATACTACAACAGAATAAGCCACATGCAAAAGAAGAAACATTTTTTGGATTATTGGCCTGGTCTTTTCAATGAATCAATGTCATGAAATACTGCGTAAAAAGCTGTAATGATTTAAGTCTGTTTATCTCTCTTTCTGGCTTTCTGAGGGTTAACTGGAGATGGAATCTTCCACACTTTAGTGCCAGGGCTGGCTTCAAACTGATATCAAGAGGCTGTTATCTAGAGACATCAGATATCAAATATCAGATGGGATTACAGGTATAAGCCACTGGCATCTGGATTTTTCTTTTTTTGGTGCTTGAGGTTCAAACCCAGAGAGTCACATGTGCTGGGAAAAGTTCTACCACTAAGCTATATCCTCAACCCTAGAATTATACTTCAGATGACTACAATTTTAATTGCCAAGTCTTCAAAGTTTTAAGTTAACTAAAACGGCAAGGCTTAGAAATGATCTAAATTTGAAAATATTTCACTTTGGATCTTTCTTTCAGGTTAACACTTACCTGGAGGACTCTTTCATGAGCAGGATGCTCTTTTAATTCTACTAATCGGTCTAGAACTATGAGCTTTACATTGTTGTCACTTTCCTTTATAATTAAATCGATGTAACACTGAGCAGCAGCCTGTATATATATATAAAAAAGAAATACATAAGCACAGAATCTGAAGATAAGCAAAAACATGTCTCTAAGAAACCAAAATACACTCACTGGCATTACTACATTAATGTTTATGCATTTTGTTCAGAAGAATAAATAACTTTACTTCTTAAATTTAATAAACCTTAGTATTATTTAAGAAAATATGATCCAACCAAAATCTTATTATTACAAAAGATTAGAAGCATTACAAATTAAAAAGAGGCTGGTATAGGCAAGAACAGCTATTTATAACCAAAAATTAAAGAATGAAACTAAGAAACAAAGAAAAGAACAGCTAGAAAGTGCCAATCAGTATAGTTGTTAAACCTATTTCAACAGAGGATCAAAGTTTAATATACCCAATGCAGAAAAATCAGGGTAGAGGCATTGCTCAAACACTAGGGCCTAATAAATGTAAAGCCCTAAGTTGAGAGGGCACATGCTTGCAAGCATGATGCTTTGAGTTCATAAAGTATTTTAGTAGGTGTTTAGAACAATTACATAAGAAAAAAATGTATATTTTAGAATGATTTTTTTGTGTGTGTTAGTCTGAGGTCTTGAACTCAGGGCCTGCCCGCTATCCCTGAGCTTCTTTTGCTCAAGGCTAACACTCTACCACTTGAGCCACAACAGTGCCACTTCTAGCTTTTTCTGTGTATGTGGTACTGAGGAATCGAACCCAGGGCTTCATGAATGCTAGGCAAGCACTCTACTACTAAGTCACCCCCCCTTTTTTTTTTGGGTCCAGTTGTGGGGCCTGAACTCTGGGCCTGGGCACTGTCCCTCAGCTCTTCAGCTCAAGGCTAGCACTCTACCACTTGAGCCACAGCGCCACTTCCAGCTTTTTTTTTTCTTTTTGCTTATGTGGTGCTGGGGGAATCGAACCCAGGGCCTCAGGCATGCAAGGCAAGCGCTCTACCACTGAGCCAACTTCCCAGCCCCCCCCCCTTTTTTTTTTGCCAGTAATGGCTAGGGCTTGAACTCCATCCCTCTTGCCTTCACTTGGCTGTTTTATTTAGAGCTGGCAACCCACCACTTGAGCCACATCTCTAGTCCACCATCTTGCTGATTAATTAGAGACAAGGATCTCTCAGATATTTCTGCCAGGACTGACTTCAAACCTTACTCCTCAGATCTTTTTTTTTTTGGGGGGGGGCGGGGTCTGGTCCTGAACTCTGGGCCTGGGCACTGTCCCTCAGCTCTTCAGCTCAAGGCTAGCGCTCTACCACTTGAGCCACAGCACCACTTCCGGCTTTTTTTTTCTGCTTATGTGGTACTGAGGAGGAATCGAACCCAGGGCCTCATGCATGCAAGGCAAGCGCTGTACTACTGAGCCACCTTCCCAGCCCACTCCTCAGATCTTAACCTCCTGAGTTGTAAGTATTACAGGCATGAGCCATCAGCACCTGGCTACAAAATGACTAAATGTAAAAGCAAAGGATAAAGGAAAAGGCTCTCAATAGCCAAAGTGGGAATAATTCAATAAACAAAATAATGATAATACCAGATTATGATCCACAGAATAAAGTATTCATACTGATAGAAAGAAGAAAAAAGAAAGGGAGGGAGGGACAGAGAAAGAGAGGGAGAAAAAGAAAAAGGGAAATGAAAGAAAGAAAGAAGACAACTCTTCCTTACATAACATTCCAATTAATAAGTATAGAATGATGTAGAAAACCAACATTAGAATAACATGCCAATAATTGTTACTGAAAAAACTGATTTATAGGTGCTCATATTAGTTAGGTTAAGTTTGAGGTACAACAGTATATTAGCAGTTTCAATCTCTCTTTAGTGTTTATTGATTATAATGGGAAAAATCTGACAGACGTATTAACAGTCTGATCAAGGTTAACACCACCAGTAGTAACATATATAGAGATATTATGTACTCCCTGATATAATAATTTAAGGAGAAGAGTTATGGAAAAATGCCTGACCTCAAAGACTAGAAGAAAACAGACAAACTCAAATTAAAGAATATTTTATAAACAAAACAGACCAGTATTCTACAAATGTGTCAAAGCATGAAAAAGAAGGAAAAGCTGAGGAACTCTTACAGATTGGAGAACTAGGACAACTAAAAGGGATCCTGGATTGGATCCTGAAACAAGAATGATATTAATGGGAAAACTGAATAAAGTCTTTAGTTCAGTTAACAATATTTTTCAATGTTAAACTTCTTAGTTTTGAATATATGAGTTACACACAATATTATGGGAAGCTACATAATACATGGGAACTCTGCCTTTTGTAACTTTTGTAAATTTATTTTAAAAGCTTAAAAATATTTTGAGTGAGAAAAACAATAAATTCTCCTACTTATACAATCTGATATTCTAGCATTCCCTGAATATATTAAGACGTTCCTGATAAAAGTCTCGATGAAGTAAATTAAAGTATCTCATGGAAAATCTTTACTTGATCCTTTTCAGGAGTCATGTAGTTATGTAGGATCTAGACTGATTTTCCCTAGATCTAGTTTTTATTGTGATTAAGCATAAAGCGAGGTCTTTTAAAAAATATATTAGTATAATTATCCAGAAATCAGAAATTCTCTGACTTGCTTTCCTGACTCTTTTTATGTTCTTGTATGTATGAAAGCAGGAAGTAAAACAGAAGAAAGGTTGAGCTATATAAGGAGACAAATCCATAAAATTTGTAGATTCCTCTATATGACACATAACCAAATAGTGAACTGTAATGTCCAATAATACCTTGATGGCAGTTGGTGCACTTGAAAGTGTTACTAATGTCCCAGCGGCTTCATATTTTACAGCAGGGCTAGATGACTGCAATAGGTTATAAATGCACCTAATAAAACGAGCCCGTTCTGATGGATTAGCATGACAGACCTGGAAAAGATAACATTTAGGCTTTAACTGATTTTAGGGACTGACTTTCTTTCTTTTCTTTCTTCTCTTCTTTCCTTCCTTCTTTTCTTTCTTTGCCTGTCTGTCTGCTTTTCTTTTTCTTTCTTTGTCTCTTTCTTTCCTCCTCCCCTCCCTCCATCCTTCCCTCCCCTCCCCTTCTTTCTTTCTTGGACTGACTTAGAGCCTCATGGATAACAGGCAAATGTTCTACCACTGAGCCACAATCCCAGCTCTGATATCTTTTTCAAATGGAATACGTTTATAAATGTCAGCATATGGGACACCAGAGACTTTTAATTTAAGAGCTAAAAATAATCTTATAAAGACATAAAAGTATTGGCCAAAATAGGGAGAGATAATATGACACAACACAAGTAATTTCAGAAAGAAGTTCTATCTGAAGTAACTGTTACGGCTACTTTTCATTTATTTATTCAACCATAAATTTATATTTTCATTGCACTATAAAAGGTAATAAAGATATTTCAGTTGTACATACTAATATTAACCAAGTATACAAATATTTAGTATAGTAAGATAGTACCAACAGTCCTTAAAATACTCAATGTACTCTTAGAACAGTAAATTTGATCTAAATTTTTATTCTCAGTGTCATATCCAAAAGGAAGACATGATGGTTGACATGTCATCAGTTAATAAAAGGAAAATATAGTTCTTCAAGCAAGATAAATATTTTCTTTGGTTATTATTATTTCTCATTATTATTTCCTATAATTTGGGATTACACTCATTACTAGAAAATAAAAACTTCTTTCCAGTTATAAATATACCTTGAGACCATTTTTTTGTAGAATAAGTAATTCTCATAACCTTTTAGTATTCATACTAGATTTTTCTAAAACATATACAGCCAAATATCTATTACTTGGATGATATTTAAAAACTATTTTCTCTTCATAGAACCTAGACTCCACTAAACAATGAAGTCACTGAATAACACAGAAAACCTATTTTTGAGAATCTCAATGGCATGCTCCAACAATGCACATGATTAAAAAATCTCAGTCTCACTTTAAATGCCAGTTCTAAGAGACTGACACCTTGTGTTGAGTGGGCCCCTTTCCTGCAGAAGACAAGACAGCTGTAAATTGTCAGGGGTATCTGCTACTATTGATTTCATTAGAACACTAAAGCAATTCTTCCAGTGGGCAGAGCAAATTAAAGTGCTGCTAATCCAGGAAGCTCCCTTGAGTCCTGGAGTTCAAAGCCATACTGTGACCTTGCCTTAAAGAAATGCTGCTAATAAAGTGCCTTTTATTTTTAAAAATTAATGTTTTTGGCCCTGGATCAACTCCAGGGTCTTGTGCAAGCTAGGAAAACACTTTACCAATGAGCTTTGTGTGTGTGTGTATATACACACATACATACATACATATATATTACACACACACACACACACACATACACACTTACTTAGTTCCTGAGTTCAATTCCAGGGTCTTGTGCAAGCTAGGAAAACACTTTACCAATGAGCTTTGTGTGTGTGTATATATACACACATACATACATACATATATATTATACACACACACACACTCTCTCTCTCTCTCTTTCTCTCTCTCTCTCTTAGTTCCTGAGCTTGCTCCTTTTACAAGAACTCAAGTTTCAGGAGAACTACCTTCATCCCTCTGAAGGCAATGTCCCCAATAACCTCCTACTAGGCTTCACCTTGTAAAAAGTTTCATTACCTCTACATTCCTACACTGAGTTTATACTGATAACACATGAACTTCTGGGGGTTATGCTCAATCTACATTGCAATCATAACACCAAGTTTGTGTGTGTGTGTGTGACTTTTGGGGGTTATGCTCAATCTACATTGCAATCATAACACCAAGTTTGTGGTGTGCTGGTCCTAAGACTCAGGCCTATGTATTACCTTTGACCTTCTTTTGCTTAAGACTAGAGCTCTACCACAGCACCACTTCTGGCTTTTTCTGAGTAGTTTATTAAAGATAAGAGTCTTATGGAGTTTTCTGAATGGGATGGCTCTGAACTCCTGAGTAGCTAAGATTACAAGCCTGAGCTACCAGTGTCTGGCCCATTAAGCTTTTTGAATGAAAGATGTCTCTTTTCTTTCACTTGAAAAATTAGTGGGTACTTCAGAGTTATTATCTGTCCTATTTTAAAAACAAGAAGTACAAAAAGTATGATTTTTGTATTTGTTTTTAGTGTAGTCTGGTGTACAGTTAAGAAAAATCTTTTTTTGTTTTGTTTTGTTTTTAGGTCCAGTCATGGGGCCTGAATCCTGGGTCTGGGCGCTATCCCTCAGCTCTTTAGCTCAAGGCTAGCACTCTACCACTTGAGCCACAGTGCCACTTCCGGCTTTTTTTTCTGCTTATATGGTGCTGAGGAAATCGAACCCAGGGCCTCAAGCACACAAGGCAAGCTCTCTACCACTGAGCCACCTTCCCAGCCCCAAGAAAAATCTTTTATCCTGAAGTCTACTTCCTAGTCTGTCAGTGAATTGAGCAGTCTACTATGATTTCTTCACAGCTGTACTGACCAAACCATGAATGTTTAAAGAATTCTTTATATACATTTAGAAAGGAAATAAATATGTAGACTAACAAAGTCAAAATAAAACCATACTATAAAACATTTCTATAATTAAAATAGATTCTCCTAATGACTAACTCTACAGAAGAAACTAGTCTTCTCTTAAAACTCTTCTGTTTGTTTACCCATCAAAAACTACCATTCTTACCTTATAAATCAGTTCAACAATAACTAATTGTAGAATGTCTCCAAATGTTTGAACTTGATCAATACAGGTACTTAGATAATCCAAAGCTCGATCCTTTAAAAAAAAAAAGGTATTTATCATACTCCCCATCATTCAACACAATGACTTATGGCAGCTTAAAAATTAGTAAATATAAAATAAAAAATCAGGGCAATGAGAAACTAATTGGAGAAAAACAGTGAAGAAAGAGTTATCAGACAAAATGTAAGACAAAAAGTCAAGTACACGCGACAAAAAAAAAATGTTTTCTCTTTTGAGCAATTTCAGATTTATACTAATATAAAAGCCTGAAGTACAAGCTGTTTTTTCCTTTCTGTTTTTGTTTTTGTTTTTGTTTTTTTGTCCAGTCATGGGGCCTGAACTCTGGGCCTGGGCGCTGTCCCTCAGCTCTTTAGATCAAGGCTAGCGCTCTTACCACTAGAGCCATAGTGCCACTTCTGCCTTTTTTCTTTTTGCTTATGTGGTGCTGAGGAATCAAACCCAGGGCCTCATGCATACAAGGCAAGCACTCTACCACTGAGCCACCTTCCCAGCCCTGTTTTTTCCTTTCTGGTAGTATTGGAACTCAGGAATTGTACTTGCCAGCTAGGAGCTCTACTACCTGAGCCATATCCAAAGCCCTTTTTGCTTTGGTTATGTTTAAGTCAAAGTCTTACATTTTTGCCTGGGCCAGCCTGAACATGGACATTCCTTCTTAAGTTTCTCAAATATGGGTGACAAGCACATACCACCCCACTCAACTTTTTGTTAAAAGGGGATTTTGCTAACTTTTGCCTAGTTTGGCTTTAAAAGAAAATTTTCCAATTTCTGTCTCCTAAAGTAGCTAGGATTACAGGCATGAGCCACTATGCCCAGCCTAGTGTCTAAATTTTTTTAGCAACTACCAAAGGGAAAAATACTATGCTTTACATAGTTCAATATATTCATTCATTGAATCTAAAACCAAAAACTAAAAACCAACAAACACAAACACCAGCTGTTTAAAATTATAGTTATTTATAATACTGAGACCTAGGAGAAAAATCTTGTATGGGTTCTCCTCTATCAGAAGAAGGTCTCTAACATTTCTCTGGTAAAAATATTAATAAACTTAATCCAACTATTTCTGATTACATTCTTTATTATACATAAACATCATAAAACCAAAAGTACAGGTTAATAAAATTCTACAAGAGGGCAAACACTATGGCTCATATTAACAGCTTTTTCAAAGTACTGTTTAGGGAAATAAATGACAATATCTTAATATCACCTCTTAATCCTTAAGATGGCTAGTATAAAAAATTAAATTGGCAAGGATATGGAGAAATATGGAAATTTTGTGCACTGCTGGTGGGAATATAAAATGGTATAGCTGTCAAAACAGTATGGTGGATTAGGTCCTCAAAAAAATGAAGAATTGGCCACGCACTGGTGGCTCATGCCTGTAATCCTAGATACTCAGGAGGCTGAGATCTGAGGATCACGGTTCAAAGGCAGCCCAGGCAAGAAAGTCTGTGAGACTCTTATTTCCAATAAACCACCAGAAAACTGGAATTGACATTGTGGTTCAAATGGTAGAGGGCTTGCCTTTAACTGAAGAGGTGAGGGACAGCACTTCAAGCCCTACAACCGACAAAAAATAAAAACGAGAATTGCCATAGTTTCAGCAGTTCCACTTCTGAGTACATACTCAGGACCTAGAGTAGACATTTGGATAACCATTTTGAGAGCATTATTTACAACAGCCCAACAAACCACAGAAACCCAAATATCTATTGACGGATGTATAAATAAGATATGGGTCATAATAGAGTATTATTCAGCTCTAAAAAGAATGGAAAATTCTGATGTTATAACACAAATGAACCTTCAAGACATTATGCTAAGTGAAATAGGATAGTCTTAAAGAACGAATACAAATGCCTCTACTTTCTTTTTTTTTTCTTTTTTGGTAATGGGGATCGAATCCAGGACACTGCACTTGCTAGGCAAGGGCTTTGCCACTGAGCTACATCCCAGCACCATGACTCTACTTTCAAAACACTTAAGAGTGTTAAAATTATTGAGACAGAAAGTAAAATGGTAACTGCCAGGGGCAGGAGTAAGTGGGAATTCCTTTAATCAATTATTAGATAACACTGAACTTTACACTTAAATATAGTTAAAATATGATGTCACATGAATTTTATTTTTAAATTTTTATTTATTTATTTTTGTCTGTCATGGGGGCTGAACTCTGGGCCTGGGCGCTGTCCCTCAGCTCTTCAGCTCAAGGCTAGTGCCCTACCACTTGAGCCACAGAGCCACTTCCAGCTTTTTTCTGCTTATGTGGTGCTGAGGAATTGAACCCAGGGCCTCATTCATGGGAGGTAAGCACTCTACCACTGAGCCAACTTCCAGCCCAGAATTTTAAAACAATAAAAAAGTAAAAAAAAAACTTATAAAGGAAGACCTGGGGTAATGACATTACCTAATATTTCAGAGAAATGAGAGATTCTTTATCTTTCAGTCTTCATGCATTTTCCCAATTTTGATAACAAAAACTAGATAGCAAATGCTTCAATAGATGGGCAGAATACTGCTAACCTAAAAGGGATTTATGTATTTTAACTATCAGCAGATATATATATATATGGAGTAAGAATCTACTTATGAAAATCAAAAACCTACTAAGGATACACGTGAACATGAAAGGCCAGCCTACTTCATATAAATATGCCTAACGGTATACCCTATACAAAATAATGTTTTTCTCTATTGAATTATTTCAGATTTATACTAATATAAAGAAAAACAGAAAATCTAAAGTCCTAGAGTATAGTACATAGAATACCTACCATAAAAATTTCAATCTGGGGCTGAGGAAGTGGCTTGGTGGTAGAGTGCTCGCCTACCATGCATAAAGCCCTGGGTTTGAGTCCTCAGTAACACATACACAGAAAAAGCTGGAAGTGGTGCCGTGGCTCAAGTGGTATAGCGCTAGCCTTGAGCAAAAGAAGCGCACAGACAGTGTCCAGACCCTGAGTTCAAGCCTCAGGACCAGCAAAAAAAGAAAAAAAAATTCGATCAGGAAAAATGATGTAATGAAGTGTGAAGGATAGCTCAAGTGTAGCATATGCATTAAACCTGTACTAGGCTCTATATTCAATCCTCAGAAACAAACACCACTCCAAATTCCCAAACTATGAAGAGGCTATTCTGAAATGCCTCTTTGATTATTTACTTTAAAGCAGCATTTAAGTATTTGAACAGTAGAAAAGGATTAAGACAAAGAATTTTGTACAAATTAAATCCAAACATCCAAAAAAGCATAACAACAACAAAAAAAACCCACCAGCGATAGTAACTGAAAACACGATTAGGCCTATGCATTACTTCCTATTTTCACTTACAGTCATGAAAATTTTTTTTAAAAGTACTTTACCTGATCCGCATGAATTAGCATCATAAATGCATTCCTTTTGCAACTGGCATCCTTCTCATTCACCAGAAAATCATGTATTAGTTCAGGAGCATCAGGTATAAGATGTTCAAAATTTCTTTAAATAAAACAGATTACATCCATATTTAATCAAAATCTACCTTGCTATTTTAGCATCTTTCAGAACAAGAACAAAATTTTGACTTTATAACACAATTGATTCTTTGCTTCTGGAACTTTAAATCAATTAGAAGTTGGAGATGAAAATAATGTTGTATCTTCATGTATTATCAAATTATCACTTCCATTTCAATACAGAAAAAAAGAATTATTCAACATATATTTATTAATTTTCAAACTATTTTATATGTAATTTAGGAATAAAGTATTAAAGTCATTATGGCCATTAATTCACAAAGTTTCAACCATTTCTTAATAATGATTAGAGAAAAAAAGTCCATTGGTTTTCATAACTGAACACTATAGATATTTAACCATTTATTTACTAACTTAACTTTCATTTTTATTTTCAATACATAAACAGGTTAGCAAAAATTATTACCTGTTCTTGCCAATTATTAATTTTTAACCAGTTTTGTTTTACCTATCTATATGCTCTGCCTACTTTTCCCTCACTCATATGTAAGTAAACATCTGTCAAGTTGTAATCTACTGTCACTTTATATAAAACACTTAATCTATCATCATATTTTCAAAATTTAGTAATTCCTAACTTTTAGCCAGAGCCAATTCACTGTTTTAAATTTCCATTTGCTTATAAATGTCACTATTTTTTTTTTTTGGGTCCGATGGTGGGGCCTGAACTCTGGGCCTGGGCACTGTCCCTCAGCTCTTCAGCTCAAGGCTAGCGCTCTAGCACTTGAGCCACAGCGCCACTTCCAGCTTTTTTCTTTTTGCTTATGTGGTGCTGAGGAATCGAACCCAGGGCCTCGAGCATGCAAGGCAAGCGCTCTACCACTGAGCCACCTTCCCGGCCCCAAATGTCACTATTTTTATGTATGGCCTACAGTTTAAATTCTGAAATTTGTAGATTGTATGGTAATAGGCAAACAAATATATTATTAACCAGAATACTACTTTGCTTAGCAAATAAAGCCTAATGATTTCAATAGTAAGGTAATTACGAATTACTTTTCAATCAAATAGTATAAAGGTGCTTATAAGAATTATATTCTACTTTAAAACAGATCAAAAGTAGTGATTATAAAAACCAAATATCTTACCTCCCTAACTGGTTCAATTGTTCTTGAACTAATCGGGTTGGTTTTTTTGGGTACTAGGGATTAAGCTCTACACATATGTGGCAAGAACTCTACCATTAGACTCTATAAGGCCTCTTATTTTTTTCTTCCATTGCTTGGGTTTGAACTCAAGGCTTTATGCTTGTGAAGCAGGTACTCTATACTTTGAACCACTCCCTCAGCCCAAGCTTTCTCTCAGTCTTTCTCCCACCCTCCCTTTCTTTTTTTTGGTGTCATTACTGGGGCTTCAACTTTCTCTTGGTTTTTTCACACAAGGCTGGCACTCTACCATCTGAACTATAACTCCACTTATGGATTTTTCTGGTTAATTGGGAGATTAAGTCTCATGAGCTTTTTTTTGTGTTTGGACTGGCTTCCAATCTCAATGCTCAGATCTCAGACTCCTGAGAAGCTAGGATTACAAGTGTAAGCAACCTGTACTAGGCTCTAAGACCTTTGGAGGATCTCACTACATAGCCCAGGTCAGCCTTCAACTTGTCACTCCTGCCTCAGGCTCACAAGTTCCTGGGATTCATGTGCCAGTAGGCCAAGCTAAATCTTCAGCTTTCCAAGAACAAGAATTAGTGAAGAACCGCAGCCCTTCTCATTAAAAAAGCCTCTAGGTGCACAAAGAATAACACCACACAGAAACAAAATTCTAAAACAAGATTAAAAAAATCAAGTCTTTGGACTGGTAATACAATTGAGAATGATAGGCGATGCTTTGAACTGTAAACTGAATAATCTTAAATTGCACTCTTGTTGTGCTTCTAGAAGCTAGGGACCAGTGTTGCCAACAAACTTTTCCACATTTGCAAGTTAATGATAGTAAGGAAAAAATACTATGCTGTCAAAAGGTATTTGCAAACATCTTAGATATAATCTGAAATTTGGAACCCTCTGCTCTCACAGACTAAAATGTTTTCACAGAGAAAAGCCAAAGGAATATTTACCTGTAGATAGTATAGATAGCCAAAACAGCGTTTCTCCTAACATAGCTGTGTCGATGTTCCAAACAAGCACGAATAGCTGGCATTAATGGTTCAAGCAACTCTGCTTCCTTCAATTTGCAAAGAAAGCGAAGAGTAGATCCTCGAATAAATTCATTAGGATGCTGAAGATCCTAATGTAAAAATTAAAATATGAAATGTTGAGTGTCAGCTTTTATAAAAGTCCAATTTTAGGAGCTGGGAAGGTGGCTCAGTGGTAAACTGCTTGCCTTGCATGCATGAGGCACTGGTTTCAATTCCTCAGCACCACATAAGCAGAAAAAGCCAGAAATGGCACTGTGGCTCAAGTGGTAGGGCACTAGCCTTGAGCTGAAGAGCTGAGGGCCAGTGCCCAGGTCCAGAGTTCAGCCCCCATGACCAACAAAAAAATTAAAAAATCCAATTTTAAATATAAAACTTAACAATGAAAAATATCAGTTTGAGGAAAAAGACCATTCCATTCCATTGATTAAAACAATTGTTTTTAACCTCTTACCTGCCTTACATACTACATGTGTCATTTGTTATTAACACATATAAAATGCATAAGAAATTCCTAAAAAGAAGCATTAGAACATTTTACAATAAGTCTTTATCCTCTCAATTCCAAACATGTATAGCTTTCCTCACATCAAAGGTCATGTTCAAAATCTACCACAAAGTTCATTCCATCACTTTTTTTTTTTTTTTTTGTGGTTTTGTTTTATTTTTTTTGCTGGTCCTGGGGCTTGAACTCAGGGCCTGGGCACTGTCCTTAGGTCTCTCTGTGCTCAAGGCAAGCATTCCACCACTTGAGCCACAGTGCTACTTCTGGCCTTTTCTGTTTATGTGGTACTGAGGAATTGAACCTAGGGTGTCATGCATGCAAGACAAGCATTCTACCACTAAGCCACATTCCCAGCCCCATTCCATCACTTTTATAGTATATTTTTAAGGGGAGATAATACTATGGCTTAACCCAGAAATCAGTACCTTGCACTTACTAGGTACACACTCAAATATGATACATATTCAATCTAATTTTACAATGATTTTAAATATTCACAAATGTTCAGAAATAATTATGGTTTGGTTTACCTTTCTGTATGCATCACATACAAGAATCATTTCATGTAAAAGTCTCCCATCTGGGGTTGTTTTAGGAACAATTTCCCAAAATACCAGAAGTAGTTTTTTGATGGTGTGATCCTGAAGAGGTAGCACAAAGCGAATGATGGTCATCAAAAGCCCAGGAAGCTTTTCACCATTCAGAATCATGATGATTACTTTCTTCAAAGCTTCTGTCTTGGACTTCACATCTCCTTTTTCTGATTCAAATATTAAAAAACAAAACAAACACAATTATTCAAAAGAAAGTTCCTCATGTAATTTAAAAACCAACCAATTAAATCATACTTTACTCATACTTTACTATTGGCAATTAATATTTTGCCTTTCTTACTTGATTTTTATAAAAGGCAATAAAGGTATAAATCCAATTGCAAGGTTTTGTCACTTGGCTCTACCATAAACAAGTTGCGTGCGTGTGTGCGTGTGTGTGTGTGTGTGCGCGCGCGCTCGGGCAAGTTCTGGGGCTCTATTACTTGAATCACAGCTCCACTTCTGGGTTTTTGGTGGTTAACTGGAGATCAGAGTCTCATAGATTTTCTGAATTATAATCCTCAATCTCAGACTCCTGAGTAGCTAGAATTACAGGCATAAGCCACCAACACCCAGCTGAAATTGTATATCTTTGCACAAGCCATTTATCTCTAAATCTTAAGACACTTTACATACAATATGAGGAAAAGAATTAGAATTAGTGAGAAGTTACCAGAAAACAGAATTAGACTTAATATGAGAAATGATTGTTAACAACTAGAGCTAAGAGGCTATAAAATAGAGTTCCTCTTGTCAAAGAGACAAAGACTATCCATGACCACTTGGTAGGGCCACAGGAAGGACTTAAGCTTCAAAGGAATCAATCTAGGCAAACCGAAAGTTCTTTCTTGCCCTCTAAGGCTCTATAGCTATACTAAATTATTATGGTATTTTATATGCTGCAGAACAGAGAATACCCTCTGGTTATATGTACTAATTAGGCAAAGTTCTAAGTGGCTAAAGTGGTCACTGAGCCAAAATAAATTTTCCAAACCTTTTTTTCTTTTTTTGCTAGTCCTCGGGCTTGAACTCAAAGCCTGGGCACTGTCCCTGAGCTTCTTTTGCTCAAGTCTAGCAGCCTACCACTTGAGCCACAGCACCACTTCCAGATTTTTCTGTTTATGTGGTACTATGGACTCAATATGTGGTACTATGGACTCAAACCCAGGGCTTCATTTATGCTAGACAAGCATTCTACCACTAGGCCACATTCCCAGCCCTGTTCCAAAACTCTTGTTCTAGTTTTGTTTTGTTTTGTTTTTGTACTGGGGATGGAACTCAAGAGCTTTGGCCATGCTAGGGAAGCATTCTACTGTTGAACAACATTCCCATCCCTCTTTCAGATTTTTAAATGCTTTTTCCTTACTGTTTAATAACTTAAGCAATACAAAGTCTAAAAGCCATAAAACTGTATTACTATGACCTTAATGGCTTTTTTTCTTGCACCAGTGTTTTGTGTTTTTTATTTGTTTGTTTTTACTATTTTTCACAAACAAGTATATTCCTACAAGATTAGAGGTCCACTACTATAAAAAGCTTAACAGCAACCTTATAAAAAAATCTATACAATTTGTGTTTTAAGCACCTCACTCTAATTCCCATGTATTTCAACAACTCAAATTGAAAAGGTAAGCCGGGTTCCAATGGCTCACGACTATAATCCTAGCTACTCAGGAGGCTGAGATCTGAGGATCTCAGTTCAAAGCCATCCGAGGCAGGAAAGTCCGTGAGACTCTCACCTTCAATTAACCACCAAAACACAGAAATGGCGCTGAGGCTCAAGTGGTAGAGTGCTTGTCTTGAGCTGAAGAGCTGAGGGACAGCTCCCAGGCCCAGAGTTCAAGCCCCACAACCAACCAAAAAAAAAAAAAAAAGATCTTTTAGGTGCTGGGGAGGTAGCTCAGTGTGATAGTACAATTGCCTGACTTGCCAAGAATTAAAAAAAAAAAACCCAGACTACAATAGACATCTAATTTTAAGTAAACTAAGACTGGACAGCAGTCTATAAAGAGACAAGATTAGACAAGTAAAATATTGTCTCTCTTCCAACTGCAAAGTACAAAGATATTTTCAATATTTAAAGCAAAAATTTCATTCCACTGTTTAGAACAGTATGTAGCGGTTTAATTTATATTTATTTCTCATAGTTCAACTGAACAATTATTATTTTATAAAGTATAATACTTTTTTTTTCTTTACAGAATCACATTTTATACCTGCAAGGTGGTACAAGGGCTACAATGCCAGCTCTTGGGAGACTTGAACAGGAGAATCATGATTTGGAGGGCAGCCTGGGTGCAGTGAGATCCATGCCAGGATGAACTACCTAGCAAAATTCTGACTCAAAAATAAAATAGGGCTGGGAATGTGATTTAGTGGTAGAGTGGTTGCTTAGAATACATGAAGCCCTGGGTTTGATTCCTCAGTACAGAAAAAAGCTGGAAGTGGTGTTGTGGATCAAGTGATAGAGTGCTAACCTTGAGCACAAGAAACTCAGGGACAGTGCCCAGGCCCTGAGTTCAAGCTCCAAGACTGGCAATAAGTAAGTAAATAAATAACTCCCCACCCTCACTCCTTGCTTCAGTAGTAGGGGCTAGGCATCAAACCCAGCACTTCTTGAGTGCTAGGTAAGAACTCAACCACTGAATCACATCAGGTTTTTAAATTTTTAAGACAGTTTAAATTTTTTGAGACAATTTTGCTAAATTTTCCAAGCTGGCCTTGAACTTGTGATCTCTTTCTTTAGCCCTCTAAGTAGATGGATTTCAGGTAGCTCAGATGAGAATCAAGATTTCTAATAAGACACATGAAACACAAATACTCTTATATTTACTCTGTCTCATTCCCAAAATATAATTAAGGTTTACCTAGATCATCATAAAGTTGAGAGTACAACAATAAGTTACCAGAGGCTGGGATTGGAATGGGAGAAGGCAGAATGGGAAGACTAAAAAAGAGCAAGAAATTGTGCAAGATGACTTTAGATAATAAATATGTACATAGTATTTTCACTATAAAGAAACCCATGAATGAGTAGGCATGTTTAACCTGATTTAACGTAAACATTATAAAATGTACACATATATGTACACCATTAATATGTTCAACTTAATGTTTTAATATCCTAGTTAAAAATAAGTTCAATTTAAATTAAAAAAGAAAAAGCTTTACCTAAGTCATTTTTTAAGCTAATTTCAGATGGTGGTTCTGAATCCATTGGCACGTTAATTAACGTGTAACACACATTCTCAGCAGCCGTCATGGTTTCTGGTTATAATCAACCCCAAAGCAAGATTCAAGGATGACAGATGCCAGAAAATCTAGAAAAACAAATACTGTGAAATCATTACCTATTGTAAAAAGTCTCACAGTCGTGATCTTTACTGTCTGAAAGTTCCCTTAGCTTGGCATGTCAATTGTAAATTGGAGGGCGGCGGGGGTTCCAATCTGTATTATGTTTCCCCAGAAAAATACATTCGAACGGAAACCACACTTGTCAGCCCCGGGCTGCGTTCTCTCAGCCGCCCCCCTTTCCCGCGGGCCGACCCTGCAATTGAGGACGTAGGAGAGCAGAATGAAGGCCCGCAAAGCAGTGACAACTCCCCACTCCACGCCGCCGGGCCCACTTACACAACGGCGCTTTGCAGCACAACACACACGGTGCACGGCACACCTCAGAGAGGCCGTGCACGGAGACGCGGCCACGGCCTCCCCGGGCTTTCCCGCGGCCTTCGGTGGGCGCTGACGCCGCCTCCTCGGGTGCCCCGGCCCGTACAACGGCACCCCCGCCCGCCCGCCCGCTCGGCCCTTCTCCCACCTCAGCAGGCCTCGACCTCAAGCGCCAGCTCCCGGGGTCTCGGGAGTGAGGGGATGCGGAGCCCGCCGGCAGGCCCGGCCCGGCGTCCGGCGGCGAGTCCGGGCCTCCGCCCTCCGCTCCCCTCAGCAGGACTCGGCGCGAGGCCTACCGCTCCCGCCCCGCTTCCCTCCAGCCAGAGGACGTGTCTGCGCCTCGGCGGGGCCCACCGCGCCTCTGCCCCGGGCTCCAGGCCCGCTACCTGGCTCCCTTGAGGCAGCGGCGGCGGTAACCGCGGGCCCGTCGACCTCCGCTCCGAGCTGCCCCGGCCGCGAAGGCTTCCAGGAGTTCTCGGCTGACGTGGAGGTGGGTGGGGCAACGACCCAGGCCGCGGCCACCTGGCGTCTACGGCGACTCAGAGAGGACAAGCCTGTTCCATCCTGCGGCTGCGCACTACAAGTAGCTCCGCGTGCCCCGGCCCCTCCCTCTCTAGAGTTGGATGGTAACTCACAGCACTGTGGAAGATCGTATGGTTTTCCCTGTTAGGAGTGCTAATTTAAGCACCGTGGTCATTTAAGAATTAACTGTAAATTGTTCTTCTTGGAAGTAAAATGGCCAAAGGGAAGTAAGGGCTCGAAGAAGGACGAACAGTTTTACAGTGCTCTTGTGGTCCAACCCTGGACTTCTGGGAGCTGGAGGTTCAGGGAGCCCTCTTCCTGTTCTCCCACCAATAAACGGGGAAAGTAATTACTATTGGGCAATTAATTTCCCGTTTTTTAAAAAAATAAGATCACTCGATTATCTGAAACCCTATATCAGTTCTTAACATATTCAGTGATTTAAGCCAGCTCCTTTTCAACTGAGCTGGAGTTGCTTGAAGCTCAAAAGTTGCTCTGGTATAATTTCTGCAACATAGTAATGATCTATGATTTGAGCATCCAGTAGTTTGCATCTCTTTTATGCATCAAGGAAAATAGTCATCCTTAAGTGGCTTTACCTATCTCCAAAGCCCTTACAGATAGAATCAACTTTACAAAGCAACTTAAATTTTGCTCGTGTTTCCTATCTCACTTTTTGTTGCCCACTTTTTGTTGAAAAAATGAAATCTTAAGCTGTAGACGAAAAACATCTGATATAACCCATCTTTATTGGAAAGGTTCAGCTCACTTTGAGAGTCTGAACACAAATAGCTCATCTATCTACAATTACCTTGAGATTTCTCTTATTTGGAGCTCTCAAGCAAAACAATTACTTGAGCACCCAAAAAGAGCCATGTGTTAACAATAATCAAGGATGACTCCTCTAATCCCATACATGATTTTTTTTTTTTTTTGGCATACCAGTTTTGAACTCTGGGCTCCCATTGGCTTGGCTTTTATACCTGCTCAGCAGCCTTTCTACCACTTTAGTCATGACCAGCTCTGCTTTTTGCTGGCTATTTTGAAAATGAAGTCTCATAGACTTCTCTTCCAGGGAAAGTCTCAAACTCAGATCCTCACATATTAGCCTCTTGAATAGAGAGGATTACAGGCATGAACCAGAATCCAGCCAGCACCAACTATTTTTTGCTTGTACCAGTCTGGAGGCTTGAATTCAGGGCCTGGACATTGTCCCTCAGCACTTTTGTTCAAGGCTAGCACTGTACCACTGAGTCACATCTCCTCTTCTGACATTTTGCTGGGTAATTGGAGAGGAGTATCATGGACTTTCCAGCCTGGGATGGCTCTGAACTGAAATCCTCAGATCTCATCCTCCTGAGTAGTTAGGATTACAGGTGTGAGCCATTAACATGAATTAGCATGCATTGCCTTTTTAAAAACTTTTTAAATTGTAGCAATGTGAATACAGAAATCACTTATACTCCCCAACCAGTTTCTACCAATGGCATCAATTTATACAGGAAGCAATTAACCCCTTCCCATTCAAATTTTACCAGCTTTCTATGAATGCATGTTACTTAGTTTTAGTTATAACTTTATCATGTTATCACCAACAGTCAAGATACATAATGGTTCTTTAGGAACCCTCAAACTGTTCCTTTTTCAGTCACAATCACATTTCTCTTTAACCCTGGCAGCTACTTATTTGTTGTCCAATTTTGTCACTTATCTTTCTTTTACTCGGAGTAATTCCTTGGGATTAATCCAAGACAGGTGTTTAGGTTAGTTTCTTTTCTGTGTACTCATTTTTGAAATTAATTTACTAGAGGGATTACAAGAGTCAGCTAATGAGTACATTTCATTTCCTTTGGTACAGTATCTTCTGTTCCCTCACTCTCTCCCAGTCCTTCCCTCCTGTCTCCACCCACGAGATTCACTTTCATCAGTGTCCAGGGAGTTCCACTGCTGCACTTTTTCACCCTTTTTTCCTCATGTATACTCATTTTTAATATGGAATCTTCACAGATGAAGTTACCTGGTTTCTGAATCCATTTAATTTAACAAAAAAGTGACAAACCATCAGCAAGAAAAGAAGCCAAAAATATATAAGACTAGACTTAGCAATAAGAAAGGTTATCAGAGCAGGACTAACACAAGTTCTGTTTTAAACTTTAAGGTATATTACGATCCTCAGTCATTAAGGAAACTATTATAATATGAAATGGCATTTTAGGTCTACACATAAATGTCATTGTTAGTGTGTATGTTATGTATTTTTAAACACAGACTTTCTACTCCGAGGTTGAGATCGGAGGATCTCAGTTCAAAGCCAGCCCAGGCAGACAAATCCAAGTGACTGTTGAGTGTAAATGCCAACTCAGAGTGAGGCTCTGAATTTCACTCCCAATACTGATATACAAACACAAACCCTTTATACAGCTTCACCAATTCTTCCTAACAATTGCACTTCTTTCCTTACTGTACTTCATGTTTTGGTATTTTCCACTTTATATTATTATTATTAATATTGTCAGTTGTAGGGCTGGAACTCAGGGTCTGGGTGCTGTTTCTGAATTCTCTTTGCTCAAGGCTAGAACTCTATCACTTTGAGCCACTGCCCCACTTCTGGTTTTCTGGTGGTTAATTGGGGATGAGTCTCACTGATGCCGAGTATAGATGGCTCACACCTGTAATCCTAGCTACTCAGGAGGCTGAGATCTGAGGATCGTGGTTCAAAGCCAACCCAGGCAGAAAAGTCCATGAAACTCTCATCTCCACTTAAGTTCCAGAAAACTGGAAGTTGAGCTGTGGCTCAAAATGGTAGAGCACTAGTAGAATTTCCTACTGGAGCTAGGTTTGAATTTGATCCTGAATTCCCAGCCTTTTGAGTAGCTGGGATTACAGGTATGAGCCACTGTAACCAGGCTGGTATTTTTTTATCTTTGCATTTAATTATGTAATTTTGAATGCTTTGCAAATTGTAACTTGAGTACAAAGACCTTGCTATGTATCAAGAATTACAAAAATTTTGAAGTCTAAGAAACCAAGGCCTAAAAGGAATTTCCCCAATCATGTAATTATCAAACACTAAAAGAACTAGCACTGGAACCTGAATCTTGTCATGTACAACCTTTTAGTTCTTTTTTTTTTCTTCCTGTTTTTTTTTTTGTTTTGGGTCCGGTCGTGGGGCCCGAACTCTGGGCCTGGGCACTGTCCCTCAGCTCTTCAGCTCAAGGCTAGCGCTCTACCACTTGAGACATAGCGCCACTTCTGGCTTTTTTCTTTTTGCTTATGTGGTGCTGAGGAATCGAACCCAGGGCCTCATGCATGCAAGGCAAGC
>NW_012267399.1:2957074-2958088 GCF_000151885.1 Dipodomys ordii | reverse complement strand
AAGCCGGAAGTGGCGCTGTGGCTCAAGTGGTAGAGTGCTAGCCTTGAGCTGAAGAGCTGAGGGACAGCGCCCAGGCCCAGAGTTCAGGCCACACAACCAGAGCAAAAAAAAAAAAAGATAATTAGCCAGGCACTGGTGGCTCAGGCCTGTAATCCTAGCTACTCAGCAGGCTGAGATCTGAGGATCACAGTTGAAAGCCAGCTCCGAGGAAAGTCCATGAGATTCTTATCTCCAATGAACTACTCAGAAAAAGCCAGAAGCGGCACTAGCCTTGAAGCTTAGGGACAGCATCCAGGCCCAGCAAAAATGAATAAATAAAGGTAATGATTCTCCACTATATTCATTGATCCTTAGGTGTTTCCTTCACACTACTATATTACAAGAAAACTTATAAACAGTCACAGGTGTCAAGGTCTCACATTTATAATACTAGCTACTCAGGAGGCTGAGATAGTGTCAAGGTCCAAAGCCTGCCCTGGGAAGAAAAGCCTGCAAGATTCTATCCCAATTCATCAGCAAAATGTTGTACTGGAGGCATGGTTCAAGTGTAACGTGCCAGTGGTGAGCAAGTAAAATGGAAGCACAAAGCCCTAAGTTCAAGCCATGGTACGGCTTCCTTTAGCTTAGGTACGAAGGCTTTTACTCATCTATAGACTATTTAATGCAGAAATGTTTATGTGGCCACAGAAAGTAAAAGTCATAAACATAGCATGTAGTACAGTGGGTCTCAACTCTAGCTGAGGCATACTGAATCAACAATTTTCAAGCTATCTGTCTTTGGGAGAGTAAGTTAGGGGGGGACACAGAAATGTAGGGACAAATGGTGAACAAATGCAGCAGTGATATCCACTAGAAATTGCTGAAATGAACTACACAATGGATGAAGAAGGGAGGTAAAAACTGGGAAAGAGAGGGAAGGGATTACACTGTCCAAAAAGAACTGTACTCCTTACCTGACTTATGAAACTGTAATCCCTCTGTTCATTACCTTTATAATAATTTTTTTTTTTTTTT
>NW_012267399.1:2930177-2957024 GCF_000151885.1 Dipodomys ordii | reverse complement strand
TTTCTTTTTGCTTATGTGGTGCTGAGGAATCGAACCCAGGGCCTCATGCATGCAAGGCAAGCGCTCTACCACTGAGCCACCTTCCCAGCCCCAACCTTTTAGTTTTTAACCATGTTAGTTCAGAGCTACATATATAGATGCTCAAAAAATTCTTAGTGAATTGTTCACCTTTGTCAGTGAAAGGACACAGATGACATTAGAAATCATTCTGCTCAAAATTTCTCAACATTATGGAAAAACAGTTCAACAAATGAAATATAAACGCATCAAATGAATCTACAATAGTATGGTTGGTTCTCGTGAGAAATAATTTTAAGTCAGCGCATAGGACTAAAAATTATGTTAAAAAAAACTAAAATTGCACCTATGGCACAAGACAAACCACTGTTTTTTGTTTTAAGCTGAGTTCCAACAAACTAGTAGCTGCATTTAGAGAACAAGTACAAAAGATAAGCACTAGGGAGTTAAGCTAAGGGCTACACAGTTAAGGGCTACACAGTGAGATCTTGTCTCAAAAAAGATACATAATCTTTATCTTTGTGTGTGTTTTGTAGTACTGGAATTTGAACTCAAGAGACTCAGATTTGCTAGACAGGCACTCTACTACTAAGCTATGTCTTTAGCTAGTGATTTTGAGGTAAGAGTCCTGCTGGGCATATGCCTGGACTGTGATTCTATTTCATGTTTCCTGCTGTAGCTGAGATGACCAGAGTGCTCTACCACATCTAACTTCTTCCACTGAGATGCAATCCCATGACTGCTTCTGCCTAAGTCAGCCTTGAACCTCAATCCTCTTGATATTAGCCTACCTAGTAGCTAGCATTATCAGTATGAGTCACTGCATCAAGCTAAGTTGGGTTTTTTGTTGTTGTTGTTGGCTGTGGGGCCTGAACTCTGGGCCTGGGCGCTGTCCTTCAGCTCTTCAGCTCAAGGCTAGCACTCTACCACTTGAGCCACAGCACCACTTCCAGCTTTTTTTGCTTATGTAGTGCTGAAGAATTGAACCCAGGGCCTCATGCATGCAAGTCAAGCACTCTACCAAGCTATCTTCCCAGCCCCAAACTAAGTTTCTTTTGTTTGGGGGGTATTTATCAAAGTTATATACCGTTGATAGAACTCCATTGTACTTCATATACCCACAAAGTATTTAAATGGCAGGTCTGTGAGGCTACTCCATAGCACAGACTAACATCTCATACATTCCAATACTCAAAAGGGGTTCCTCTGATACAACTGCCAAATCATTTTACCATTTTCCCTTAAGAAGTCACAGAAGGACTTAAAAAAATTTTTTTAAGCTGTGAGAAGCCTAAAAAATATTTATCATTGTTTGAGGTTATATTATAAATTTTCTCACTTCATACTACAATAATCCCAAGGTTTTCAGTAAAATTAAGAATTTTTAAGCCATTAGCAGCTAAGTAATAAAATTAGATATAAAATCTGGGTTAGCCAGGAGCCAGTGGGTCACACCTGTAATCCTAGCCTCTCAGGAGGCTGAGATCTAAGGGTTGTGGTTCAAAGCTAGCCCAGGCAGGAAAGTCTGAAAGACTCTTATTTCCAATTAACCACCAGAAAACCAGAAGTGGCACTGTGGCTTAAGTGGTAGAGCGCTCACCTTGAGCTGAAGAGCTCAGGGACAGTGCCCAAGCCCAGAATTCAAGCTCTGTGACTGACAAAAAATAACATCTGGGTTACTACCTATAAATACATATCTCTAGAAAGATGTACTATACCAGAAAATAACTCCTATAAATTGTATAGCAAGCAGCAAAATTCTAGGGTTTTTAGGGGATGGGGGGAAGAGAGCTTGCTTTGCTGGTTTAGCTGTTCTACCACCTGAATCACTTCTCTAGCCTGGCTTTTTGCTGGTTATTTTGGAAATGGGAGTTTAAAACTTTTCTGGCTTCCTGCAGATCTCAGCATCCTGATAGTAATGACTATAAGGCTCAACTATCAGCACCAAGCTAAACTCTGGATTTCTTTAAAAAATGATTTAATAGACTTTCATTTCGAAAGGTCTAAGACAAAAATATCCTCTATAGTACCTGAGTACATAGCTCATGGGAATAACAGAAAGAACAAATGAAAGTGGGGCTGTGTAAGAGCTTTGAGATTAAAATATCCCAGTTGGTATTTTTGTAAAAGTTCCCAACAGACTAAAGTTACATCCGTGGCTTTCTGCTGGACAGAAATTGTTCAAATGTTAATGATCTTGCCATTTTCTGTTGTGTATTGAGGACTGACCCCATGGCACAGTTCTGGCTAAACATGCACTTTTCCAGAGCCAGACCCCAGCTCAGTCTTACCATTTTTTAAGTATTTTGTGTGTGTGTGCGTGTGTGTATGCATATGCATGCGCAAGCACTGGGGGCTTGAAGCCTTGAGTTCTTGTGGTCTACCAATTGAGCCATACTTTCACTTTGGACTTTTGGCTTGATAACTGGAGAAGTCTTGAGGATTTGTCTGCACAGCTGGCTTTGAACCAAGACACTCATATCACTGCTTCTTGAGTGGCTAGGATTTTAGGTGTGAGCCATTGGTGTACAGCTTTCTTTTTTGTCTTAATAAGAATAATCTCCAAACTTGTATCTTGAAATTTATATTCTGAAATATTCATGGATTTTCATGTAGCCAATCTCCACAACAGAAAATTATTATAAGAATGTGGTAGCTAAGAGGTATCCTTCTATTTTACTAAAAATAAAGCAATATAATCTGGCAAATGGCCAGCTGCAATACTGGACTTTATATAGTTGAAGTGACTTAAAAACCCAATACAAGAGGAGGTGAAATAATTTTATTTCACAGTTGTCTTTAAAATCCCAAAGACACTATTTTCTTCATATAAAAACATTGGTATAGATATCCATATTTTCTAGAAAATGATAACATAGTCCCTCAGGAAAAAAAAATGCACCCAATTATATGGTTTCAGGGAAGTTGCTTGGGAAAAACTCCCTCTGGACTGATTCCTAAAACATGCCATTCCACCACTATGCATTTGTTGGTTCAAAGTACAGATTATTGTCATTAGTATGCACTTCTGCACTCTCATACATCTGATAACACACTTTTATCACTTAATGTTCCATTGGTTCATCAGCCTTTTCTGCAGGTTCATCAGCAGGTTGTGTAGGCTTAAAAGGAAAACAAACAAGCAAAGATGTAAAATCAACACTTCATCAATATGTACTCCTAACCATAAATATTATGGTTAGGATAAATATATACGTAAATATATTACATTATAAAAAAATTAGAACACAAGTTAGAAGGTATTTTTGATAACCAGTTTTCAATGTATTGTCCTGTTAAAATTTCTGAAGTTTTATAAGTTATACATAATCTCAGTTCTGAAAGTCATTCAATAGTAGTTCTATATATCACACTTTGTCTTGCTCAAGAGTTAAAAGCCTTTTAAAAAATATTTTATTATTACTAAGTAGTTGTACAAAGGGATTAAAATTCTGTAAGTCAGTTTATGAGTACAATGTTGCTTCTTCTTTTTTTTTGATCAGTTGTAGGGCTTGAACTCAGGGCCTGGGTACTGTCCCTGAGCCTCTTTGTGCTTAAGGTTAGTGCTCTACCACCTGAGCCACAGCACCATTTTTTTTTGAGTGGCTAACTAGAAATACTCATGGACTTTCCTGCTCAGGCTAGCTTTGAACCAGGATCCTCTCAGATCTCAGCCTTCTGCGTAGCTAGGATTACAAGCATGAGCCACTGGCACCTGGTTATAGTTCATTTTTTATATAACATACACTGGCTATAAAGATTGCATTTGCTTGTCTTCCTCCCTCCTTTCATGGGCCTTCCTTTTCCCCCTCCCCCACACAACATGTTCCCATTTCCTGGTATTCTTTTGATAAACAATATGTAAGTTGGATTCCTCCCTTAGTGTTCCATCCTTTCAGCAGTTTGTGTATAAATGCATAGAGCCCTGCACGTTCTAATGCATATTTGTATTTTAGATTTAGCTTTCCATATGAGAGAAAATATGCGCCTTTCATCTCTCTGAGCCTGATACTTAAAATACAACTAGCACTTTTTAAACATCCTTTACCAACAAACATAGCAAAAACACAAATCAGCTACATATTCCAAAGCATTCTTTCCAGCAGCCTAATTCTTACCAACAACTGCAATAATGAAAATCTTAGCTCTCCAAATAATATTAACAATATCTTTGTCAAGTTAAAAAAATCACTCATGAAGCCAGGTGCTGGTGGCTCACACCTGCAATTCACTCGGGAAGCTAAGATCTGAGGATCAGGGTTCAAAAGCCAGCCTGGGCAGGAAAGTCAGTGAGACTTCTATCTCCAACCCACAAATGAGCTGGAAGTGAAACTGTAATTCAATTGGTAGAGCACTAGCCTTAATCAAAAAGACCAGGGACTGCACCCAGGCCCTGTGTTTAAATCCTAGGACGGAACCCAAAAAAAACCAAAACCAAACACAAACAACAAAAAACCCTCATGAGGTTGGGAGAGATAAGGGAGAATCATGAAAGGGGTGATACTGATCAAGATGTAGTGCACTATCATGTTGAATTGAAACCCTCTATACAATAACCCTTTGTACTTAAGGACAAACCCCCCTCAAAAAAAAAAACCAAGACAAAAACTAACCCTCATTGCTATAAAAGAATTTCTGTATTAGACACTTCTGGTGGTAGTGAAGTTTAAATAAGGGCCTTGTGTATGCTCTACCACTTGAGCCAAGCTTCCAGCCCTGGTTTTTGCTGTAATTTGGAGATAAAGATGCTAGTGAACTTTTTTTGCTCTGGCTAGCCTTGAACTGTGATTCTTAGATCTCAGCCTCCTAAGTAGTAAGACTTATAGGAATGAGTTACCCAGTATAAGGCTACCACTTTTTATTTTTAATTCCATAGCTATTAAATAAGCTTTCATTGATAGCAAATACAAGCCTGTTATAGAGGACCAACTGTAATCCCAGCACTTGGGATGCTGAGGCAATAGGATCATGAGTCTGACATTAATCTGGAATATGGTAAGACCTTGGACTCCTCCTACCTCCAAAACATAGGCTACAGGTGTAGCTCAAATGGTAGAATGCACCTAGTAAATACAAAGCCCTAGTTCAAACCATAATTCTCCCCCAAATAAAAGGATTTTTTTTAAAAAAGCAATAGCCTCAGAACCCAGAAAAGATTACCTAACACTTTAACTTTTCACCAACAGTTCTTGATGCTCTTGTTATTATTTATGAAGACCCAACTTACTGTTCAAGGATGGCCCCAATATGCACTTCTTTCAATGTCTACTCATAAACAATCTGGGTTAGCCCTGTGACTTACTTTTACCAACAGAATGTGCAGAAGTGATGCTGTTGGTCTGGCAGTAAGGCCCAAGTGGTATAATATGTGGCTACCAAGAATGAAAAACTGGCTTTAATGTCCAGGACTCAGGAAAAGAAAACAAAAAGTAACATTTGACCAGTCTCATTTAAGAATGCCACTCTAGGGGCTGGGAAGGTGACTCAGTGGTAGAGCGCTTGCCTTACATGCATGAGGCCCTGGGTTCGATTCCTCAGCACTACATAAGCAAAAAGAAAAAAGCTGGAAGTGGTGTTGTGGCTCAAGTGGTAGAGCACTAGCCTTGAGCTGAAGAGCTGAGGAACAGTGCCCAGGCCCAGAGTTCAGGCCCCACGACCAGACCTCCCCCCCCCAAAAAAAAAGAATGCCACTCTCAATTTCTACTTTTTTTTTTTCTCACAGCTTTCACTTTTAAGCTTTTGCAAATTCTTAGCTTTTTCCACCTTGTTTGAGAGGTTCCTGCGACTACACGGACAGAGGCCCAGTTACTCTAGCAGAGGATCCAGCCTTCTAGCTGCTCTTCTAGAACCCACAATAAAGACATGAGTGGCTGCATTGAATTTCTTGCCCTATCCCAACATTTGAATACATTTTCGAGATCTCAAGTGAGAATAGCAAAAGAACCACCTAGCTGTGCCTCAGCCACAGAATTTTGAGAAATTCTTGTTTTAATCCCCTAAGTTTTAGTGGTAGCTCAATGTGTGACAATAGATAAACTCACAATTCTCCACTGACCCTCCAATATTTTAGTTTTCTCAGTTCTTAATTTTCTTATTCCCATTTGAACTATAAGTCTATCTCAGTAAAGGACAAAATTGGTAGGTTCAGACAGTTGTGATGAGAATAACACCTTCTAGAAAAAAACCCTTTTGTATTAAGAATAATTACCTGTGCCTTTCTTTGAGGTCTTTCTTCAAGACCTTCCAGGAATGGGGACACATCATCGTCATCATAGATTGTAAACTCCAAGTCTTTACCAACAATTCCAATGGAAACATTCTGAGGGGAAATGACAAAGTGAACAAAATAAGTCACAAAAATGAACATGCTACAATGGGTCAAAATAGAAAATTTTCAGATAGCTCTTGAACTCAAGACTTTAAATACTGTCTATAAAATGGTACAAGCTATAAAGTTTCATATAGGTACTAAATATTTATCCAATGATCATAAAAATGGCTTTATAATTTTGATTAGGCATTAGTGGCTTTTTTGGGGGATCATATACCAGTTCCTGTATCATTCAGTCTTTTTTTCCCCCGTGCTTGGGATTGAACCCATAATCTCAAGCACACTCTCTAAGTGTTCCACCGATAAAACTATACCCCTTTATTCCATTCTTCCTTTCTTCTTGACAACAATTTGCAACATTCTCCACTCTTCACAAAATCAACAATAACAAAAAAAAACCTGTTCCTATTTCACTAAGAAAATAGAAGCATTTGGAACAGACAGCATTTCTCCCAGCTTCTAAGTTTTACTTTACTTAGGTCTCTAGATTCTCTCTCTTCCTGTTACCATCAATATTAACTTCAATTTCCTTGGAAAAGCTAATAACTCCATTTGTATACTGTCAAAGGACATTGTTCTAGCCATTTTTACCTAAGTTCGTCACTTCACACTGATTTCTTTCATTGACATGCAGTAAATATGATGCAATTTTCCCCATCTTAAAAAAAAATCCCAACCAATGAAAAATCCTTACTACAACCTCTTCAGTTACCAGTTCATTTCTCTGGATCCTCAGTAGAAAAATCTTCTCCAGAGAGCTATCTCCAATTCTCTTTCCAAGGATTTCTCTTTATCCAAGTTTTCCTCCTCCTCTAACCATCTCTGAGTTTCTGAGATCTCCCAATCTCTAAAGGCTAAAATGTCTTCAGTTCAGTCCTCAAATTGCTTGCCTATTTTGATTCCTTTAAGAACCGCATCTAGTCTACTCTATAAATGTCATTTCTATGTAAAGATTTCAAAAATTTGAACTCTAGGCTAAATCACTCTCCATAGAAGTCTAGGAAGTACTGATAATAACTGCTTGTCTATATTGCTAGACAAAGAAACAGCACTTGAAATTTTACATGCCCTAAACTGACTACCTAATCTGCTGTACTCCTAATATAAAACTGGTTCCTCCTTCTAAGCTCTTATGAATCACAGCTAATCAAAAATCTTTCCCTCCAAGTAAAAACCTTGGAAGCAATACCTTCCCCAGATTTGTTTGCAAACTTGTTTGCTCTAATTTCAGAACTTACCTTTATCACTCTGCTGCAGGCACCATCACCTCTCACATGAATCACTGTCTTAGTTTTAAAACTGTATTTGCCCAAGCCCCCACTACACAAAAGTCTCTTGTCAAAACGCCCAAGTGTCTTAAAAGCGAAATCAAATTAGGGTACTCTTAACTTAAATGCTTGAACTCTTTAAGAATAAAATACAACATACCCACAATAAGAGATATGCAATATGACCTCCATTTTATTTCTCTTTTTTTTTCCTTCTCTTGATCACCCGCCTCACTACTTAACCTCCTTACTTATTAGAAAACTCTTTATTTCAGGACCTTTGCACTTGCACTCCTAAGAATAATCTGGCTTTAGACATCTGTATGACTCACTTACCTCCTTTAGATCTCTTCTTTAAATGTCACTTTCTTGGTGAGGTCACCCATGACCACTCTATTTTAAATGACAGCTTATAACACTTACTCAATTAGTCATTCTTTTTTTTTTTTCCTTTTATTTTTTGTCGGTCGTAGGGCTTGAACTCTGGGCCTGGGCGCTGTCCCTCAGCTCTTCAGCTCAAGGCTAGCGCTCTACCACTTGAGCTACAGCGCCACTTCCGGTTTTTTTCTTTTTTTTCTTTTTGCTTATGTGGTGCTGAGGAATCGAACCCAGGGCCTCAGGCATGCAAGGCAAGCGCTCTACCACTGAGCCACCTTCCCAGCCTATAATAATTTTTTTAAAAAAACAATGCTTAAGGTTGAGGATACATCTGAAAAAATTCTATTGGTAAACAGAAGAAGTAAGCAATAGTAATTGTGAAATTAACAATAAATACTTTAAGGGCTTCGTTTAATAAAGCAATCCTCTAAGAGTAGTATTTTTCTTAGGACAATACATTATTCACTATACAAAGACTGGAGGAGGCAAAACAAAATGGAAGTTATTACTTACACTCTATAAACTCAGACATATGTCTCTCCAAGTAAGTACGAGCTGACTGAGAACGAGCTCCAATGGACATAGCTCTGCAGTCAAAATAGTTAGCAGATGGACAGGTTTGGAAAATGTGAGGGCCCATATCCTACAAATACAAAAAACCAAAACAATTCTTGACTTTATGTATTTTCTGTGTAGTTGTTTTTGCTTATTTATTTATTGCCAGTCTTGGGGCTTGAATTAAGGGCCTGGGTGCTGTCCCTGAGCCTCTGTGTACACAAGGCTAGCACTCTACCACTTGAGCCCAAGTGCCACTTCTGGTTTCTGAGTATTAATTGTAGATAAAGAATCTCATGGGGACTCTTCTGCCCAGGCTGGCTTTGAACTTTGAGCCTCAGAAATCAACCTCATGAGTGGCTATAGCTAGGATTACAGATGTGAGCCACTGGTGCCTGGCTGTTTTTATTTTTTCTCATTTTTATTGGTCATGGAACTTGAACTCTGGGCCTGGGCGCTGTCCCTCAGCTCTTCAGCTCAAGGCTAGCACCCTACCACTTGAGTCACAGCTCCTACTTCTGGCCTTTTCTGTTTATTGATGCTGAGGAATCGAACCCAGGGCCTCATACATGTGAGGCAAGCACTCTATCACTGAGCCATCTTCCCAGCCCTGTTTTTGTTTTTTTTTTAAAGACAGCATCTTACAATGTAGCTCAGGCCAGACTCTAGTTTGCAATCCTTCTGCCTCAGTACTGGGATTACAAGCATGCATTATCATGCTCAGCACTACAGTTCTTAAAATAGTGAGAATGCTATATAAACTTACATCATAGCCAGCAATGAGCAGCCCAACACCATATGGTCTTCTGCCATACCGCTGAGTTGGTATCTGGGTCTCTTAAACTAGTTAAAGAACTTGTTCTAAACAAAGAATAAAGTACTATCTTTATTTTAAAATTAAACAAAACCAAGACTGTTAGCATCTTCCTAAATTACTGTGTAGTCTACAAGAAATAAAATAGAACAGTATTTTTTGACCTCATATTATACACTGCATAACATTCCACCCCAAGAATACATGTTAGCAAAATGATTTTTTTTCCCCATGTAGAACCTCATTTGTTTTGGCTTCAGAGGTTCAAAGCACTGGGGGACACCTAGAACAATAAGAAAATTTAAATTTCTGTGAAAATGGTGTTTGGACAGTTAAATTCCAACTGCTTAAAAAGGCCAATGAAAAACTTCCAATTAAAGCTTTTACATTCTTATCTATGGTATTATTACTTCCTAATAAACTAATACAAGGATTAAGTACCAAAGACTTTTGGAGTTTACATTCGTAAATGTCAACATAAAAAGGATACTGCTTCCAATTAGAGAAACAAGACGAGACACAGGAAGGGGTCTGTCAAATACAAATCTGGAATCCAAACATTCCTGGCGCATAAAATTACTAAAAGAGAAACAAGAAAATTAGTAATCTCATATCACAGAGAGCTAATTTAATAAAGCAGTTTGATTCACTTTTCTTTTTTCTAAACATTTTCATGAGTTACACCCATATAAACAAACCAGAAAGACAAGACAAGGTCATAAGGATGTATTTTTACATTAAGCAGGGAGGATATGAAGTTTTTCTTTTTGGTGGTACTGGGTGTTTGAACTCAGAGCTTCCCACTGTGAGAAACAAAGGTGACATATAGGTATCTCTACTGCTTGAGTCACATCTCCAGTCCTTTTTTTAACTTAGGTTATTTTTGATAGGGTCTTGCTTTATCCTGAGACTGGCCAGGACACTGTGCATTCTTGCCAAGCACCCTCCCACTAACATACAAATTTAGCACCTGATGAACAAATGCTGACTAAAGGAACTAAGCTATTTCTTCAGTATTTTTAATTTGCCAAAGCAGTCTAAACCTGACCATTTTGGCAGTCTCTAACCACATGAAGCAACTGAGATCTTCAAAAGTAACTGTGATATACTGTGATATACTGTTAAGTATAAAGCACAAAACAAATTTCAAAGTCTTAACACCAAAATATATACAGAATCTCACTAATAAAGTTTTTATGTTTAACTATATGATGGCATGATAATATTTTAGATCTATTAGAATAAATGTGACAATATAACATATTTCACATTTATAGCAGACAGAAATCTATGAAGCCATAGCTATCTTGTTGACTTAAGAGATTAAGGTATAACTTAAGAGCTACTTAAAAATCTTAAACAACGGTATTACCCTCCGAACCTACCATTTATGTTTCTTCCTTAATCAAATAATTAAAGAAATTAGCTTTGACCACTTTCTGTTCACATCAACATGTATACATGTGTGTTTTCATGCTCTTTCTAAAGACACTTTGTTAAGTGTTCTACCTGTAAGTCTTCATTCTTATATAAAAAAATATACTGGAAAAGTGTCTATTTACCCAATCTCAGACACTAAGTGATGGGGTGAGAATTCAGCCTATAATAACAAATCCACATCTCTTCAGTTACATACTGCTTATTAACCAAAAATAATCTTAACATCCTTATGCTAACAAAAATTTCCCTTTTACTCTCTACTTCTGTCTTGATAGACTAGACCTTAAGTTCCTTGAGGACAAAATCTATGTCTTAGTCATTTTTCTACATCTCATAATTACCTACTATTGAGCTTTGCCAAAAATAATTGTTTTCGTTTTTTTTTTTTTTTGTGCCAGTCCTTGGGCTTGAACTCAGGGGTTAGGCACTGTCCCTGAGTTTTTTTGCTCAAGGCTAATAATGTTCTACCAATTGAGCCACGGCTGCACTTCCAGCTTTTTGGTGGTTAACTGGAGATAAGAGTTGCAATGACTTTCCTGCCTGGCCTGGCTCTAAACAGCAATTCTCAGATCTCAGCCTCCAGAAAAAAAGTTAAATAATTTCTGATTCAAGGGTCTGGTTCATTCTTAAGTATCAAACAAAAACTGTCAAGCCGTTTTTAGACATATATACAATGTACTAACAACCACACTATTCCGTGACTTCTCTAAAGTGGCAAAAATAATGTGTAATTTTAGTTACTAGTGTAAAAAATACATAGAAATATTTAGTAGCCAATCCAAACCTTACTGAGATAGTTACAACCTTAATTATAATTTATAAATATTCTAGTGGACAACTTCCTAAAATATCTGAGCTATACTTTTTCTAGAAAAGTAATCAGTTATGATAGAGATAATTGTTTTGTTTTTCATGATAATACTTACCACAACAGTCTAGCATCTGCAGTAAGTCCCGCAATTGAAATACCAATATGGTTGTCAACATGGAGAATTTTTTTCTGGTGAGCTGCAAGTTCTGATTGTGCCCTCTAAACAGAGACATTATAGGATATCAAGAAAAATGTACATATTTTTTGTTTATACAATGAAAATTTCACTTGGTAGTTCTGTTCTCCAAAGGAGTAATAAATATTTATTTCTTTACTTACTTTTAATGCAACCAACACTGCATGAGTTTTTGATTTCAGACCAACTGTGGCTGAACCTTGTTTAACAGCTTCCATTGCATATTCAATTTGATGAATCCTTCCCTAAAAAGATAATACAGTTTAAATTTACATTAGATTATTTTATAAATTAGAAATGGTTCCAAACCTTAAGTGAGGATAGTTAAGGATCAAATGACTTAATTAAAGCCCTACCTCCTGAGCAGCTAGGATTACAAGCAGGAGCCAGTGTCACCCAGCTTTTTTTTTTTTTTTTTTTGAGACAGGGTCTTAGTAAGTTGCTCAGACTGGCCTCAAACTCAGCAATCCTCTAGCCTCAGTGTCCTGAGCAGCTGGAATTAAGGCCTTCGATCCTCATTTACAATCTCTAAATCTATTGCAGGTAAGAAAAAAACACTTTACAGACATAGGATATAGGGGCCTGGTCATGGCACACCTGTAATCCCAGCACTTGGGAGGCTGAGGCAGGAAGACCTTGAGTTCTGAGCTATGTTTCAAGATCATGTGGAAAGAGAGAGACTGAAAGGAAGAGGGGGGAGAGAGGGAGAAAGAGAAAGAGAGAGAAAGAGAGGGGGGGTGTACAATAAATAAAAATGGAATGAAACTTATCTTACTTACCTGAGGGCTCCAAACAGTGACATCATTATCATACTGGTTGCGAAACTGAAAGAAAAAAGACCTCTTAATTTAAGAATCAACCCCAATTTACAGCATTAGCAAATGTTTCACATGTTTCAACTCAACGTTAAAGCAGTTCCATTAATGCAACTCTGCTGGAACATCACCACCATACTGCGTGGTACCTACGAGCTGGTGGAAGGGGCAGCAGCATTTTAGGTATCCAATCTTATCTTTCTGCTCTGTCACTCTCTATAGCACTCAACTTGGGCAGTCAACCGGTAAAGTTCGCAGGCATCGACTTCTCTACCTATCTTGGCTTATATGTTGTTCTCTAACAAATCCCCCTGAGACTTTTACTTTAAATTATTCCACAAACCTGCCTCCTGAAGTCTTCTCCATCTTTTTCTCTAAAATTTACTCCAACACTTCCACAGTTTTTATCTACATATTACCATTAGGGATAAGCCTGACTTAGATTTGAAACTCTAACTTGTGCCAATCAGTATTCATACTGAGTGAATAAACGCAAAGATGTCCTCGGGAAGTTAAGAGATAAATAAAAATAGCTATAGGGACAGAAGTATTAGTGCCCTAATAACGTTATCAGTTGGGAAGAAAGTCACGGGGTGAGAGCTGGAGTGGCAGACCCAAGGGAAGCGAGGGCCCGACACTGCACCTCTGATCACCGTCCATCACCAAACGACAGAACAAAGTGCTTAGAAGGGGCCTTTTCGTACCAAGCGCTGGGAGGGACGGAGAAGTTAAAAGGACCCACAAAGTAAATGGTCGCGGGTTCCAGGAAGCGAGGGGTCCGGTGCACGGTGACTGGGAGGCCTTTCCTTCCGCTCAGAGCCCACTCACAGGACGAGGGTTCAGCTACGGACTACCGCGAATCCCCGCCAGTGGAGGAACTCTGCTCAGCGACCGCAAGGCGAGCGGTCAGAGGCCCCGCGGAGGCCGCACAAGAGCGTGCAGCAGGCCGCAGCCACTGCCGGCCGCGCCGGGCCGGGCCGGGCCTGGCCCGGAGGTGCTGAATCACAGCCCGAGGCTTCCCGAGTCTGCAAGGCTCGCCCGGCCCTCGCCCGCCCCGGGTCTCGTGAGCAAGGTGACAAGAGAGGCCAAACACCGACCCGCGGTCAGCGGACCTTTGCCTTAAACCTCCTAAGGACCGAGATTTCAACGCACCATAGCTCCGGCGCCGACCTGGATGCGAGAGCCTCTAGCAAAGCTGCGAATGGAAGAGCGCGGCTGAACCGAAGCGCTCGGCGATCGACAGGGAAAGGCTGCGTGGCTTAGACGACAGCGGCCGACGCAGGGAAGGGCTGTCTATTCCAGAGCTATCGATGGGCTCCTACTGTTTCCCCGCCCTCAAAACACCCCCAAGGCCTCCGGGGTGGAGGTGGAGCTAGGGAAAGTAGCTGAAGTGGGCGCGGTCTCTGGAAATCCAAGAGCCGTGATTGGCTGGGAACCTTGGACCACAATTGCCGGCCCGCGGTGGTCTCGCGAGTCGTGAGACCTCAGTTTTAGACTTGGTGTGTGGTGGCATCCCATCCCGCCGGTTCCCGCTTCTTGTAGCTAAGGACTGTGCCAACAGTTGGGGGTGACCTGAACCTGCGGCTGGACCTCTCCACGGGCACAGTCTTGGGAAGTTGTATAGTTGAGAAGAACTAGGTTGCAGAAAAGGCCACACAGTAGTGGTATAGTTGACGCTTGAGCGTGCCCACCTTGCCCTTCCTTGAGTAGGTTGTGTACAAGCTTTCTACTCTGGAATCCTTTCTTATTATTCCCTGGAGAGCTCATACAGTCCAATGCTCAGTTATCACTGAACGCTCATTTTTTATCAGTTGCTTCCGCCAGACTTTGAACTTCATTTTCTTGTGAATTTCTGTCTTTTTAGGGCATCTGTTGTTAAATCCTCAAGTGATATAAGTTAACACAGCTCTGCGAGCAGCTGCCAATCTAATCTACCCCCTGCTACTTCCCCTGGTAAAGGAGAAAGGAGGAGTACCTAGCAAACATAGCAGTAATTGTTTAACATCACTAGTAAGCGATATCAGGACTTTTTGTTGTTGCGGTTTTTTTTTTTCAGAATTGTTAACAGTAAATTTTCTGAACAAAAAACAAGTTGATTGTTTCCCCCTCTCCCCCATAGACATATAAATCTCACTGTGATATTCTCTTAATTGACTATAACTGGTACAGTGAATAAATGACACGTGAAGAGTACCAGGTACAAATAACTTGATTATTTTCTTTCCCTCCATATGTTAACATACACCCAGTGAATTTAATTTCTCTGCTTGCTCCTTGAATGTAATATACTACAAATGTAATGACACTTCTAGTTAGTCAAGTTGAAGAAGGCTTCCCACACATCCATCCCAGGGGATCACGCAGAGGCAGGCAGGCACAGGATAAAGATTATTAGATAGGCTTATTAGAGAAGCCAGTTTCCCCCAAGAGGGAGCACATGGCACCTGTCCCTATCCAGGTAGCAGCAGCATCTGAGGGGTAGGAAGTGAGGTAGATGGGAGTTCAGGTGGGTCTGGGCAGAGAGAGGTAGGGACCAGCTGTATGGTGGGAACTCCAGGAATGGGAGGGGGGCCAGGTGTGGGTGGAGCTGCGGACCAAAGGTGAGCATAATAGTAACACAAGTAAAAATGACAATCAGTCTATAAAATTAAATCTCTCAATTAGTGATCTCAAGTCATTAATTAATACTTTCAGTAAACTAATAAAAAAATAAGGGAGAAGCCTTTTAACTGCACTGGTGACTCATGCTTGTAATTCCAGCTGCTTGGGAGGCTGACAGAGGAAGGATCGGTATTGAAGCCCAGCAGAGATTGAAAAGTTCATGAGACCCCTCCCTCCTGTCATTTTATTTTTTCCAAATTTTTTAGTGTGATTAAGTGGTTACGTAATTTCCCAAATTTCACAGTATTGTGGGATAGTGATGCTTAAAGTCACAAACACATTCTAACTTTCATGAGGCAAATTGTCTATCATGGTCTATAACATTTATGAGTTCTATGAGCTTTGCAACATAGTTATTTCTTCCACATTGGGTGATATGTACATTTCTTTTGTTTTGCATAGCATCAGCTGTTCCCTCTTTCCCACTTGTTCCCTCCCTCCCATTGCTGCCATTGAGTTGCTTAGTTCATTTTGGTCAATGTCCAGTCCAGCTGATGGGTCCCCCCTCCTATCATTTTAAAGCCAGCCCAGAAAGAAAAGTCCAAGAGACTCTGGAGGAAAGCTGGACTTGGGAGTGACCTGTCATCCTAGCAAGAATGAGAAGTCTAAAATAGGTAGACTGGTGTTGTGTACCCAGGGAGAAAGATATCTCAAAAATAACTAATTATATTAAGAAAAGTAACCCTGACCCAAAGAAACATTGATTGCATGTTTTCCCTCATTTGTTGTAACTAGGAACTGCCTAATGTAAGTAAAATACTGGATGGTAAAAGACAAAAAAATACACTTGGACATGATAAATTATATAGTAGTCTACACATTCATACAGTGAGATCAAAGGAGGATATTCTCAGGAGAGGACCACAAAGGCTCAATAGCTATGTGCATATGGCCATATAAAATTATGTTTATGGAAATGAACTTAAGAAATGAAAACAAGCGCTTTTTTGTTATTTGAGCTTTTGTTTCATCGTTGCTGTTTTTGTTTTCTGTACTTTTGTATGTAAGTTTTTCTGTTTGGGGGATGTTAAGGGGGAGCACAGAAATAGTGGGACAAAGTGTGAACAAATGCAGCAGTGATACTCACTTGACACTATGTTGAAAATGAACTATACAGCTTGTGGGGAGGATCAGGAGGGAAAAGCTGGGGAAAAAAAAGAGGGAAGAGGGCACACATTCAAAGAGACATGTACTCATTACCTGACTTATGTAACTGTAACCCCTCTGTACATCACCTATACAACAATATGGGGGGGAAAGGGAAAAATAAAAATAAAATAGTAAAATATATATTTAAAAAAACTGACCCAAGAAGGGCTCAAGTGGGAAGCTCTGAATTAATTCAAACCCCAGTGTTCCCCCCACAACCAAAATAAGGGTAAGGAATGAGGTAAGGGGGAAACAAGAATTAAAAAGAAAATTTATGGCCTTGCACCAGTGGCTTACTCCTATAATCCTAGCTCTTATCTCCAATTAACCACCAGAAAACCGGAAGTGGCACTGTGGTTCAAGTGGTAGAGCACTTGCCTTCCTTCTTTCTTTTTTTTTTTTTTTTTTTTTTTTTTTCAGTCGTGGGTCTTGAACTCTGGGCCTGGGTGCTGTCCCTCAGCTCTTCAGTTCAAAGTTAGCACTCTACCACTTGAGCCACAGCACCACTTCTGGTTTTCTGGTGGTTAATTGGAAATAAGAGTCTTATGGACTTTCTTGCCCAGGCTGGTTTTGAACTGTGGTCCTAGATGTCAGCCTCCTGAGTAGCTAGGATTACAGGTGTGAGCCACCAGCGCCCAGCTTCCATGAGACTCCTATCTCCAATAAACCACAGAAAACTGGAAGTGGCACTGTGGCTCAAGTGGTAGAGTGCTCGCCTGGAGCTGAAGAGCTGAGGGACAGTGCCCAGGCTCAGAGTTCAAGCCCCACAACCGACAAAAAAAATTATGAATTGGTAATAGTATGAAACAAAATGGTTCAGAATACAATATGCTCAGGCTTTGCTTGTATAGAAAAGTGGCATAAACAACTTGAGCTGGGATGTAGAGCAATGGCAAAGCACTTGCCTAGCAAGTGCAATGTCCTGGGTTCAATCCCCAGTGCCAAAAAAGAAAAGACCAAAAAAAAAAACCTAGTTAAAAAAAAGCAACCTGATTGGGCTGCAGTTGGCATCTGGTTTATATGATGATGGCTTGGCAGGTCTGACTGACTGCAGGTTGTTAGACTATGATACTCCCAGTTACAGTAGCTGTTTTCATATCAAGCAGCATTACAGTTTACTATATATTAAGAAACACAAAGGCTAAAGTTAAAATTAGTACAAAAGTAGCTTTAGGTCATGCCAGTATTACATCACAAACATTTTTGCTTGTAGTGTGTGTGTGTGTGTAAGTTTTTTTGAGAAAGAAACTTGCTATGTAACCTGCCGCCACCTCCCAAGTGCTGAGATTGCAATTATGTGTTGCTGTACCAGCGTGTGACACACTTTTGGCTGTCTATAAGACATTTTGTCAAATGTCTATTTCATAGTTTTTTTGGCCAGTTTTTGATAGCTTACTCTAAACTAGTATTACTTACACTTACTCCAACCATTTTCCCCCTTTCTCTTTTACTGATTAATTAGAAATGAGGGTTTTCTTTTGGTAAGAGCTAACACTTGGAATAAAGCAAACAGGAATTAATAGATGTTCTTGAGAAGAAGAAGAATTCAAAGCTGTATCCAAATTGTATAATACAATTTCCTTTTCTTAATGTGTGACCAAAAGAGATGTCTGTGAAAATCCATTGGCACATGTTTAGAAAAAAGTTTCCAGAAATGAAACTTCTTTCAGCATGTCATGTAGACAGTTAAGAACAATAAATGTTACATGGCTATGGGAAATTTTTAGTTTGGTTCTTAAAGAAGTTTTTAATTGTAAAAAAAATCCTGAATTAATTAACAAATCTCTAAATTGGAGAAGTAGTGTTGTTGTACTGACCTATTCTAGAATACCCTTACTGGTCAATTTTGCAACTACTTGTTAAAAATCAAAGTAATCTGAACCAAATCTTCAAATCATGTTTAGAGGAGCTCAGGATACCAAATGTCTCATTTTCTGGTCTATAAGTAGGACTTTTAGATATTCTGAAGGGTGTACTTACCATTTTCACTTCCCAGGGACACTAATATGTGTTTAAAATGAATTGACAAAAAGGATAAGTTTTGTAGTCAGACATTTCTCATTCTTTCAACTATGTATTTGCCAGCATTATTACTAAGATACTAACAATACTTAAGTAAACAACATAGAAAAATTCCTTGAAGGAAGATGAAATCATAGAGGCCTTATTTATTTATTTAGTAGGGCCTTTAAGGCATGATAAAGATGTTAACTCTGAGTGAGATCAAGTTTCTAGAGGATTTCAAACAGGAATGGCATGCGTGACATCTGAGAAAGATCATCCTGACTCTTGCATTGAGAACAGAAAATAAGGAATCAAGCATGCTAACAACATCAAGGTTCTTACAGTAATCCAAGAGAAAGATGACAGTATTTTGGACCAGAGTTGTGGCAGTGACTTTGTAGGAAGTGATTGAATTCTGGGTATGTTTTGAAGGCAGAGCCAACAATACTTTGCTAATGAATTGGGTATGGTGTGTAAGAGAAGGAGAATTCAAAAATGATTTTAGTGTTTTTGGCCTGAACAAATGGAAGAACAGAATTACAGGGAACTAAGATTAAGTAGAAAGAGGAAGAACAGATTTTGGAGAAAAGACATTGAACATTCTTTTATATTTTGAGTTTGGGATGTCAATTAGACATTCTGGAAGTAGTTTATTTATTTTGTTTAGTTTCCAAGTTTCATGAAGCAAAATAACAAATGATTTCTCTTAAACTTAAACACTCAGGGTGGCTAACTACTTCAAAAATAAAAACATGGCTAGTGGAATATGAAATAAGGACGTCTTTTTTCATTGTTTATTAGTTTTGTCTGGAAATTATTATTCTGTGTGTGTGTGTGTGTGTGTGTGTGTGTGTGTGTGTGTCTATCTATCTGTTTGTGTGCTGGTATGCCCCAGGGTTTCTACTCAGGGCTAGGTGCTGTCCCATTTGCTTTTTTGCTCAAGGGATAGTACTCTACCATTTGGACCACGGCTCTACTTCCAGCATTTTGGTGGTTAATTGGGGTAAGAATCTCATGGACTTTCCTGCCCAGCCTAGCTTTGAACTGTGATCCTCAGATATCAGCCTCCTGAGTAGCTAAGATTACAGGTGTGAACAAGTGCTTGTTTTAAAAATCATTTTATGCCTTGTAAAATGTCTCATATTTTCACAATAAACATCCTCTTATTGTCCTAGCACAATAAAATATATTTTGCTCTCATTTTAACAGAAATCTAAGATTATTTGGGAAAATGCTTTCTATATTAAGAACAACTATTTCTCCCTCTAATAGGCCACAACTAGGAATTTTTACTGTCAGGAATGACTCCAGAATTTATTTTCCTTTGGCAAAGATAGCAATTGAATAGACATTTTTGTTATTATTATTTTTATTTAAAAAGAGATAGCCGAGTAAGAACAGCAGCACACACGTGGTATTCAGGTAAGGGGTAGGTTTATTCATCGTTCTGGCTGGCACCAGGCCGTCTTGGTCCTCCACGCAGTGGGGAAAGGCCTGGGAAAGAGAGAGAGCTGGGAAAGAGAGAGAAAAGAGCTAGAAAAGAGAGCATCTGGGAAAGGTGGGAAAGAGAGAGCTAGGAAAGAGAAGAGAAGGAAATAGCTGAGAAAGAGCTAGAAAAGAGCAGTAAAAAGAATATTCTTAAAAGTAATCCAAACTGGAGCTAGGAAGGTGGCTCAGTGGTAGAGTGCTTGCCTTGCATGCCTGAGGCCCTGGGTTCGATTCCTCAGCACCACATTAGCAAAAAGAAAAAAAAAGCCGGAAGTGGCGCTGTGGTTCAAGTGGTAGAGCTCTAGCCTTGAGCTGAAGAGCTGAGGGACAGCGCCCAGGCCCAGAGTTCAGGCCCCACAACCGGACCCCCCCAAAAAAAGTAATCCAAACTGTAATCCCCCTGTACAGCATCTTTACAATAAAATAACTTTTTAAAAGTAAGCCAAACATTTTCATTTCTTTTATTTCTCTTTCTTTTCCCAAGACAAGAAAAAAAAAATCAATCCCTGATCCTTCAATAGGCTAATAATTCTTGAGATGTGTTTTTTTTGAGGTTTTCAGTCCCAAGCTAACTATGCAATTCCCTTCTCTGCTGCTAGGTGGCAATTAATGCCTTGGAGTGAAAAAAGTCTTTTTTTCCCCCCGTATACACAGCACAGAGAAAGAAACATGCATTTTCTCGTCCTTAAGGTAAACTTTTCTTAAGGATAATATCCCCCACCCTTGTGCTTTGTATTGTCCAACTGAATTTACATTCAGCTTTTCCTTTAATTGTTTAAGAATTATGCATACAAATTAAACATAGACTGCTATGGCAGAGCAAGAATAGAGCCTTTGAACGTGAGTGGTTTCTAAACGGAGTGTATGTTCATGAATCATATAGAGTAGGAAGTTGCCACAATTTCTTCAGGAATTTTTTTTTCAATTTTACTAGAGAAAATTTCCTACAAAAGGAATGACATCTGTCCATGTTAACATTATGCCCAATGCAATTAATTATAAATGTGACAAGATTAAATGTAAGAAATGGAGAAAGAATAATTTTTTTATGCTGGTCCTGAGGTTTGAACTCAAGGCCTGGATGCTGTCCCTGAGCTTCTTTTACTAATGGCTAACACTCTACCACTTTCGACTTTTTTTTTTTAATGTCCGGTGTGGGACCTGAACTCTGGGTTTGGGCACTATCCCTCAGCTCTTCAGCACAAGGCTAGGGCTCTACCACTTGAGCCACAGCGCTACTTCTGGCTTTTTCTGCTTATGTGGTGCTGAGGAATCGAACCCAAGGCCTCATGCATGCAAGGCAAGCACTTTACCACTGAGCCACCTTCCCAGCCCCTCACTTTCGATTTTTGATGGTTCATTGGAGGTAAGAGTTTCATGGACTTTCCTACCTGGATTGGCTTTGAAATGCAATCCTCAGATCTGAATAGCTAGGATTACAGGCATGAGCCACTAGCACCTAACTAAAAAGAAGAATTTTTAAAACAATTCCAGCATGAAAACATTGCTTGTTCAAGTGTCCTTAGGAAAAACAATAAAATAATTTTTTATGAGTGACAAAAAAGTACAATATAAAAAAAACTATTTTTTTCAGATAACCAATTCAGATTCCCATTTTTAAGTCTAGCAAATCTGGCTTACATCTGTGTCTAAGATTGTTGTTCTTGTTGTTTTGCTGGGGCTAAAACATGAGTCTTTGCGCATGCTAGGTAAACATTCTACCTCTAAGTTATACTCTTAATTCCATTTTTTCTGAGTATATTTGATTTGTGCATACACCGTTCCCTATGACTTTCTTTATCAAACATAAATATGTATGCATACATATATGTGTGTGTATATATATAGTATTTGTTTTATATAAAATTTAAAACATCAAATCCCTGTTCAAAGAAAAATCTGTTTGAGTCTTAAACCACTCTCTCTCCAGGCTGGACTCAATGAGGCCTAACACCAAAGAGAAAAGCTGCTGCTGGCATTCTAGGCTTTTCTTGCATCCAGATGGCCTGTCTGTAGCCAAGCCAGAACCAAACCCTTCCTGCTGCCTGCTCAGCTGGCTTGGATGACAGCCCCAGGCTACACCAGCTTCCATACCCCTTTAACTCTTGAATGCCCAAGATTTTTAATAAGAGGTGGTACTTCCAATGTGAATTGGAAGGGCGAATCAAGTTTTAGGCTTGAAGAGCCATTTATAAAATCTTTACCTGGTCATCTCCCCTTACCCATCATAGGCTTCTTCTCTCAGCAGCTCTGCCAGCCAATTGGCATGAGCGAAGCACCGTTTTGAAGGAGTATGTGGGCAGGCTGCAGGTGAGAACAGGGCTGCCAAGGCTGGCCATGCGGTTTGTCCTGTGCCTACACCAATGCCTGACTTGGGCCTTTCCAGAGCATTTGTATACACAGAGCAGCTCTGCTGTTTGGGGTGTGGGTAGTTTTTACAAACCAAACAACAACAACAACAACCCTATTTAAAAAAATAAGCTTGTTGACAAGACTAAGGCTTAGCATTCAAGAATGTATAATGGCAGATATAAAATGGCTATACATGGATTTAAGTGGGAACCTCTCTGAAGCAGTTGTGCCAGGAAAACAAATCTGCCTACATCTGAGAAGTGCCCTGGGACATTTTACTAATAGCAGCCATTGTTTTTACTTTGACTTGTCAAAGTTTTGTTTGTATGTGGAAATTTCACTGAAAGGTAGTCTGTAAGAGCAAACTCCACACTTGAGGCAGAATTTCCCTATGGCTTTGCTTTCCTCCACCTAGAAAAATTTGCAAGGGTGTTTCTCAGTTGGCTAGAATAGATATTTCAAGACAAAAGCCTTACTCCATGTCACGTTTTGTCTTATTTTTCTGTGCTTGCTGTTATTTTAAAATTATTCTTGAGTGTTGCCAAGTGATACCACTTGCCACAAAGATACAGACCTGAAAACATAAAAACCAACATAAACTCCTAGTTTAAAGATCAAACTTAACTAAAGGGAACAAAGGCCTACAAAAGGCTAACTTGTAGACTGTTTTCATAGGAATAGAGATAGAAGGGAAGGGAAGGAGACAAGAAGGGAGGGAGCAATGGGAAGAGAGCAGAGGGGATAACAGAGGAGAGGAGAAAGAAAAGGAAAGAAGAAATACCAAAGAAAACCAGAGCTGTAAAGAACAGAACTTCAAAACAGGACTAAATGGGAGGAAGAATTAAAGGACAGCAGAAACATATAGTCCAGAGATAAAAGGAAATTACATAAAAGAGAGGATAAAACAGATTCTGTTTACTGATTTCAGTGCTTAGCCTGGAGTGATGGGTGGCTACATTAAGCTGCTGAACCGCTGTCAACAGCCAACATAAAAGGCTTCCATTTGTGGCTTTAGCACTGAAATGCTTCCCTTGACCCTCTCTACCAGCCCAGCTCAGATCAGATCTTCACTCCCTTGTTTTCAGCTTCCCTACAAGCTTCTTGGCCTCTGCCCCTCCCACAAATGCACAAAGTTGCCTTCTGTGCCCTGACCTTGTCTCCTTGCAAGTAAGATGATGAAAATTTGGACAGTGCATCCAGTTATGTTGCTCTCAGGCCATCCTGGCTAACATTCCTCCCAGTTGGACCCAATCCTCAGGATTCTTTCCTCTGAAAAACACAGTGAACTAGACAGGCATTTAGGAAAGATTATGTTCGCAGGAGAGAGTCAGTGTCACTGTGGTTCCATGCACACTTCCAGAAAATAAACCCAGTTCACCCAAATGTGTAAAGAGCAAAAAAAAGTTTGTCATTTCTAAATATCAATGTCTCTCCATTAAGTTTTACACATACTTTCTAATAACTGACACCTGGTAAGTTTGCAATTGTTCTTTTAAAATTTATTTGTTATTATCTTTAAGTAGTGGTACAAAGAAGTTACCATTCAACAAATCTGTTTATGAATACAATACATCTTGATCATTGTCACCCCTTTCAGCATTCTTCACATCATTAGGTTTTTACAGAGCAGTAAATCACTACTCCCACCAGAAGGGAAATGGGAAAAAATTATGAAAATAAAAAGAGAACATGTGGAGTTGGACATCAACTTTTTCTCTTAGAAAATCAGATTGTTTTAGATTAAGTCAGCTAATGTTGGTTCACGGTTGGTGTGCTAAAAGCACACCTTATTTCTGTGAAAAGAATTTTACTTTTCTTTCATGAGGATCATGTGCAAAAACTTAGGAGTCGCTTTTCTATGTTGAAATAAAAAAGAAAGCATTTGTTTGCATAAGATATGTTATGAGTTAATATGCAACAATAGTTTTCCTCTTTAATTAAAATGTTGTGTTTTCTTCTACTTTTCCCATCACTGTGAGAAGATTCTATCTATCTATCTATCTATCTATCTATCTATCTATCTATCTATCTATCTATCTATCTATCTATCTATCGACATCCTTGCAGCAGGGTGCTGGTGCTGTAATCCTAGTTACTGAGAAGGCTGAGATCTAAGGATCGTGGTGCAAAGCCAGCCCAGGCAGGAAAGTCCATGAGACTCTGCCTTCCAGTTAACCACTCAAAAATCAGAAATGGTGCTGTGGCTCAAAGTGGTAGAGCCTTGAACAAAATAGCTCAGGACAGGGCCCAGGCTCTGAGTTCAAGCTCCACAACACTCTCTCTCTCTTTCACACACACACACACACACACACACACACACACACACACACACACACACTGTCATCCTTGCATAAAACCATAAAACCCTTTGACCAGATTTCACAACTCTTATGCTAATAAGAAGTCTTTATTTAGTTTCAGTCTTTCCAAATAGGCTTGTAAGTTTCTGATCAGCACGTATTAGTTTGATCCTTTGTCCTCTGTCCCTTGACTGCTTGGTGAAAACTGGTTCAGTCTGTTTACCTACAAAAGGGGAAACTAGACCCTGTGTTTACAGAGCATTTTCATCTTGTGCAGGGTCTGCAGAACTGTGTTGCCAGAGCTCCTCTGTGGCCCAGGAAGGAGACAATTGGCTGCCATCCAGTTTTGCCAGCTCAAGAGCAATTCCGTTTCCTTGCCCTCTCACTGACTGTCCCTTCTGAGCTGACCTTTAACTAACTGGCAGAGCTCATGAGCTCTTCCCCGGATTCTTCACTGTCCCCACTCCCCCTGGTACCTCTTGGAAGGGAGCCTGAGGGAGAGATGCTGGGAGAGAAAAGTGGGAGTCCTAACTTTGGATATTCTTGGGATTTCCCCCCCTCTTGGATAAGGGAGTAAGAATATTCATTTAAAAGATTGTCGAAAAAATTGCCATACCCCAGTGGCTCATCAGTAATCGTATCTACTCTGTAGACTGAGATATGAGGAACATGGTTCAGAACTAGAGTCTTATCTCCAATTAACCATCAAAAAAGCCAGAAATGGAGCTGTAGCTCAAGTGGTAGAGCATTAGCCTTGAGCAAAGAAAACTCCAGGACAGTGCTCAGGCCCTGAGTTCAAGCCCAGGACTAGCACTAAAATAATAGTAAATAAAATAAAATGAAAATTTGCCACCACATGGAGAATTTAGATGGTCCATACATCAGAGTGACTGGTTTATTAACATTAGGGATATATGATAGTCCTTCTACAGACATTCCTTTTTGTTGTTATTTTTCTATTATTGTTGTTTGTTTTAGTGGGTCTGCAACAGACTGATCCCAGGGCCTAGTGCCTACTGCCTGCTAGGCAAATGCTCTATTGTGAATTTCTATCTCCAGCCTGACAAAGGTCTTCTAAAAATGTGATTAAAAAATATTTTTGAGCTAGGCACAGTGCCTCATTCTCCTATAATCCTAGAAACTCAGGGGAGTCTAAGATTGGGGGAATTGCAGTTGTAGGCCAGTCCCTTCTCCAATAGCTGGTGTGATGGTGTGCAGCTGTCATCTCTGCTACAAGAGGAAACATGGAATAGGAGAATTGAAGTATAGGGTCAAGTATGGGCAAAAGTGAAACCCTATCTCAGAACAAACAGCTCAAGAAAGGGAGGAGGCTGGCTTGGTGGTAAAGCATCTGCCTAGCAAGTGTGAAGCCCTGAGTTCAAATCTTAGTACTGCCAAAAAGAAGGAAAAAAAAGTTTGATACAGGATCTTGCTGTGTTACCCAAATTGGCTTCAAAATTGTTATCCTCCTGCTTCAGCCTTCCAAGTAGCTAGGATTACAGGCTTGTGCCACATGACCCAGCATTAAAATTCCATTCTCAACAAAACATTTGCAAATGTATATACTTAGCCTTTTATTTATAATTTCTAGTATTTCTATTGTGCAGAAAGAGATTCTAAGAAGAGTTACTATACATACAATAAATTGCTTTTAGAATTTGGACCTAAGGCTTTTGAAAATAAAAATTATCACAGGAATTTTAATTCCTTTTTTTTTGGTGTCAGTCCTGGGGCTTTAACTCAAGACCTGGATGCTGTCCCTGAGCTTCTTTGCTCAAGGCTAACATTCTACTCCTTGTGCCATTGCACATTTGGACTTTTTGGTGGTTAGAGATAAGTCTCATGGACTTACCCTACCCGGGCTGGCATTGAACCATCTCAGCCTCCTGAGTAGCTAGGAATACAATTGTGAGCCACAAATAGATCTAACCAATCTTTATTTTTAAATCTTCCATGACCTATTTTTTCTTCTTTCTTTCTTTCTTCCTTTTTTCTTTCTCTCTTTCTTTCTTTCTTTCTTTCTTTGACTGAGTCTCCCCTTTGTAACCCAGGCTGGCCTCGAATTCATGATCTTCATGCCTCTCTGTCTTCCAAGTGCTTGGATTGTAGGCCTGTGCCACCATGATCAGTGACAGTTTCTTTAAAAAGAAAATAATGTGGAGTAATGATTATAAAATTGAAGAAATCGGGGCTGGGAAGGTGGCTCAGTGGTAGAGCGCTTGCCTTGCATGCATGAGGCCCTGGGTTTGATTCCTCAGCACCACATA
>NW_012267399.1:2922784-2929052 GCF_000151885.1 Dipodomys ordii | reverse complement strand
AAAAAACTTCCCAACTCACAGATGACCTCTGCCCTGTAGGTTGGAACTAGGTATAGGAATTTCTTACAGTTATTACAATAAGTTCTAAAGCCCCAAAGACTAATGTTGTCATTCTCATCTCATAACTAACCTGCTTCCTACCTATTGAAAGTGTATTTGTAACAAATAAACTGTTTTAGCTGAAAAATATTAGGCCCATGAACTAACTAAAAGTAGGAGAAAAGTTTGGCATCTTTGCTTCCATTTTGTTTTTGCTTTAAGTCATTCTCTCTATCCAGGAAGGCAGGACTTAGAATCTAGGAAGGGCAGGACTGATCCATCACATCTTCATGATAAATGACTGAAACTATCTGTAAGGAACAGCAGAGCCTTGAAGGACAGACCACCCCCCGACAAGTGAGGACAATTACCTACAATATGGAGGCTGCACTCCAAAGAAGTAATCATCTCACAGGAACCAGATTGCTCTCCCAGATGATGCCAGTGATAACAACTTCTCTGGAATCCTTTAGAGCCAGAGCCAAGATAGTCACCTTACAGGCCATACCTCTACCTCTGCTTCCCTCCCATCCATTGCCTCTAATTCTTTCACTTAAACCTAAAGCTCATGTCTGTAGACCAAAGATAGCTGAAGATGAACTGAAGTGTGTTGTTTTCACATGGCATGCCCTTGGCACATGATAAAACTCTTTTCTCACTCCTTCACGACGGCTCTTTATTTAATGTACAAGGGCAAGTGGCCAGACTTGACATGTGGAATCCCAAGAGTTTGGGCCTGGGCCTAATACTCTGGTTTCATATTCTTTTCCTAATTGATTTTCACTGCAGTTCCCATCTTTTTTTTTTTCAAGTCCTAGGGCTTGAACTCAGGGCCTGGGCACTGTCCTTGAGCTTCTTTTGCTCAATCCAGGGCTTCATGCATGTGAGGCAAGCAGTCTGCCACTAAGCCATATTCCCAGTCCCTGCAGTTCCCATCTTGTCTGAGCTTTTCTCTTGCTGGACACAAGAACTGAGATAGCTGTGCTGACCTTCTGGTAATATTTGAAAGCTGGGTATGTATGGTACACTCATTTACAATCCTAGCACTTGGGAAATGGAGGTAGGGTTTCAAGTTCAAGACCAACCTAGCTGCATATAGGGACCCGGTCTCAAACAAACAAGCAAATAAATGTACCTTTCATTGTATTCTTGGATTTTTTTTTGGGTTCCCTTTTGATGGCTTCAGTGATAGTGATTCGGTTCTATGCTTGACATGTCTCCTGATCATTTTGTACACACAATCCCTTTCCTCATTTTGAAGTGCCTAAGCCCACTCTAATTACATTCTCAAAGCTGCCATTTGTCTGTAGCCACAAAACAAAACAAAAAAAACACACTTTCCAGTTTGTTGGTAACTTCAGCCTTCAACAAGACTGCTTTTCAAGAGAAAATGTTTCTTTCCTATATTGTTGTCTACTGCTAACACACTTCTCAAAACTCTAGCGGAGACTCCTGCCATTGCCAGACAATGGCTTCCTTTGCACAAACAAAAATGACTTGAAAGCGGCTGGTGTCATAGACTTAGGTATTTTTCTTTGAAGACTCTCCTCTCCTCTTTTCTAATCCCCTTCCCTCCCCTCCCCTCCTCTATTTTTGTCCTCCTCCCCTACTTTCCCCTCTCTTCTCCCCTGCCTTCCTTTTCTTTCACCAAAGATCCAAAGGAGCTTCTCAACTCCATCCTGTCCATGTGTTTTATAGAAGAAGAAACCCAGGTCCAGAGAAGTAAGTGTGCAGTCCAGGTTCTTTTTCACTTGAAGGCTATGATGTATATAAAACATAAAATAAGACACAGGAAGTTAGAACCTTTTCTTAAAAATTCATTAAGTTTAATATAACATGTATATTAAAACTGAATATGAGTGAAACCTATGCTAGTCTTAGAAGAAATCATAAAAGTAAATATTACATTGTGTGCTAGGTAATAGGTTGCCTTTTTTGTGTGTGTGTGTTGGTTGTGGGACTTGAACTTTAGACCTGGGCACTGCCTTCAGCTCTTTTGCTCAAGGCTAGCACTTTATCACTGGAGCCCAGCGCCACTTCCCGTTTTTCTGAGTGGCTTATTGGAGATAAGAGTTTCACAGACTTTACTGCCTGGGCTGGCTTTGAACTGTGATCCTCAAAAATCTCAGCCTCCTGAGTAGCTAGGATTACAGCTCCTGGCTTATAGGTTGCCTTTTTAAAAGATAATTTTATTAAAATATAATTCATATATCATAAAATTACCTATTTGAAGTATATACCATTTATGTGTGTGTGTGTGTGTGTATGTGTGTGTGTGTGAGAGAGAGAGAGAGAGAAAAGGAATGTGTGTGTGTGTGTGTGTGTGTGTGTGTGTAGAGGCTTGAACTCGGGGCCCTGAGCTCTCACTTGACTTTTATGTTCTTAGCTGGCATTCTCCCACTTCAGCCATGCCTTTTTGTTGGTTAATTGGAGATTTTGGCTCAGACTGGATTCAAATTATGATCTTCAGATCTCAGCCTCCTGAGTAGCTAGGATTAAAAACATGAGTCAACAGTACCTATTCATTCAGCCAGCACTGGAGTCTGATTTCTCTTTGTTTTTCTAAATAATGAGAATTTATTGGCTCATGTACAAGGAAGGTCAAGCAATGACGCCAAGGCCTAGATCTTTCTGCTTATTTTGTTTTCTGCCATTTTGGCTTTTTTTTTTTTTAACAAACCCCTTTACTTCCCAGCCTTTTTGAGATTAATCCATATGTGATATGACTCATTCATTTATAGTGTGCTATTCAATAGCTTTTTGGGATATTGCCAGAGTTATACAGCTATCACATAAGCAATGATTTTTTTGGTCTGACATCAAAAGCTCAAGTAATAAAAGAAAATAATTACACTACCTCAAAATTTTATGCTCCAAATAGTACCATCAGGAGGACAATCCACAGAATGGGAGAAAATATTTGTAAATTATGTATCTGATAAGGGATTTGTAATAATAATAATAATAATAGCAGCAGCAACAGTAGTAAACAACCCAGTGAAAGAATGGGCAAAAGATTTGAATAGATATTTCTCCAAAGACAATATACATCATGACTAATAAGCACACAGAAAAATGCTAATCATTATTAGCCATTAGTGAGATGCAAAGCAAAACTACAATCGGATACTATTGCATACTTACTAAGATGATTTTTTAAAAGTACTAATAATAGTTGAAGAGGCTATTGAGAACCTTTAAATAGTGCTGTGGAGATGTAAAATGATGCAACCACTTTGAAAAACAGTTTGGCAATACTCAAACTTTTTTTTTTTTTGGCAGTCATGGGGCCTGAACTCTGGGCCTGGGCACTGTCCCTCAGCTCTTCAGCTCAAGCTAGCACTCTACCACTTGAGCCACAGCACCACTTTTGGCTTTTTTTCTGCTTATGTGGTGGTGAGGAATTGAACCCAGGTCCTCATGCATTCAAGGCAAGCACTCTACCATTGAGCCACCGTCCCAGCCCCACTATTCAAAGGTTTAAACATACAGCTACCACATGAGCTACTCATAAAAACTTGGGCTTATTACAGCTTGATTCATGATGAGCCAGATTAGAGGGATCCACTTTTCCCTGCGCCTCTGGGGGTAGTAGTTAAATATTGCTAAACATTCTATTAGTAAGTGCTTTTAGAAATATTAGTTCTGTGTTGATTTTTGTTGTGTTTAATTTACATTTTAAGTTTATTGTAAATGTTCTTTAAATGTTTTCTGTGAATAATTAAAATAGTCCAGGGTAAGGTACTTGGCAGGGCTTTCTCTTATACCTGTGTAGGGATAATGGGGTAAATCAGGTTCCCTCCTTAATGCTGTACTTCTCATGAATTAAGATTCAGCATATTCATATAAATTTGAGACCACATAGGAGCATGCTGCCATATAACCATGTTTGGCAAGATGCCCCTTTTGTCTAGTTAGAATATTAACATGTATTGCTGCTGGACAGGGTGCTGGTAGATGTGTGCTGCTCTGTTGCTGAGCCTGTGGATAAGGAGCTTTGAATAAAGCATGGCCACTGTTCCTACCATGTCATAAATTTTTTTCACCTGCTTGAATCTTGTTTCTGTTTACATGGAGTGGAGAATCTGTACAACACTTTGAGTGTTTGTACTGTCTTTGTATTAGCAACCGGCTAGACTGCCCTAATAGCAACTTGGCAGTTTGGGACCCTCTGCCATGGTAGGTGGCTATGCTAAGTCAACCAGTCCAGACAGATTGCATTGGCCTTGGAAAGCTGCATTCTAAGCAAGACATCCTCTCTGAACTTTAGGTGAACCCACAGTTATTTTCATTCAGGCCAAAAGGGAAGCATTTCCCCTAGTGGACCAGAATAAGGCCTGTGATTGGTGCAAACCCAACCCTTCATTTTCAAGAAGGGCTATACTGTGAATTGTGCAGGCAGCTTTGTCCCACATCTGTTTCTTGCTGTTTAGGCAGGCTGTTTGACTCACTTTTCAAGTCAGCCAGGAGAAACCCTCTTGTGCTGCCCCCTGGTGTTGTAACATTAGGCTCAGGAAGAGGCTTCTCTGAAATGGTCTGGCCTACGTTTGATCTTTATCATGATCTAAGAGATCTGAACTACACTAATAAAGAAGAGATGGTGGAAGCGGCAGTGGAACAGTAGAAGCAGGAAAAGTGGCAGTAGCTGTGGCAGCAAGCATTGGCATTAGTAGCTGTAATCGAGATGATGGGCATCTGAAGAGTTCCAGAAAGTTGATCAGAAGCTGGGAGCAGAAGCAGCAGAGATGAAGGAGGCTGTGAAGAACTGAAGATGAAAACTGTGGGTCATGGTCACTCTAAATGAGTTCTAGATGGTACTAAGTCTTTTCTTGGGGGTGGTGGTGGGGTGGAGACAGTGCTCCAAAAAATATAGTGCTGTCTTAAGAAGCCAAGAATCCTGATACCATGGGCATGAAATTACAACATTAGCTGAACTAGGAGCTGAGCATTCCAACAAACTCAAGGCCCATTGAGGAGCTGTAACTAGCAAGTACTGCCTGCTGCTGCTAATCACTGATGCTGGAAGCGGAGGATTACAATTGCTGCCTAATGCTAGGACTAACTGTAGTTAAAGCTCAGAGCTATAAGCCTCTGACCTGAGAACCTAAAGCCATAGTTCTCTGGCTTCTAAAGCCTACAGTGATTGGCTTACGGTCCATAGAGCTATAAGCTTCCATGGGCCAGTCTCTATAGAGCCAGTCTAGTTCCTAAGCCTTAGACACTGAAGGACCAGGAGCTGCCAACCCTGGCAGGGCTTCTCCACCCTCACGAATAATTTCTGTGTGGGCCAAAACAACCCAGTCAGTTGTTGGGTAGCAGTAACGGCTGCAAAGTAGAAACAACCTAAATGTTCATCAACATAGATGAACAGAATATGGTATATAATGAAATATTACTTGGCAAAAAGGAAAAGTGCTAAAGTCCTGAAAAGCTATGGGGTAGAAGGGAAGAGAATGGTAAATGACTGCTAATGGGTACAGATTTATTTCTGTGGCAATGAAAAATGTGCTAAACATTAAAGTATGATGATAATTTCACAGTTCTGTGAATATATAAAAACCATTGAGCTGTGTGCTTTAAGTAGGCCAACTCTATATTATCTCTTGATAAAAGATGTTAAAAAATACCTAAAGTCCAAAGGGGACAAATTCTATTGACATCACATGATCAGAATATTAAAACAATGTGTTATATTAAAATGAATGTTATAATGTATTTCTTTATTAACAAATTAAATGATAAGATGTAGCAGTGAGCCTATATTGTACTTTCAAAGTGAATATAAAGCAGTAGGAAAATGTTTGTGATTTTTATGTGTGTGTCATTCCTGGGCCTGAACATTCAGGGCCTGAGCTTTTTTTGCTCAAAGCTAGTATTCTACCACAGTTCCATTTCTGGCTTTTTGCAGTTCATTCAGATAAGAGTCTTACAGACTTTCCTGCCCTGGCTGGCTTCGAACCACAATCCTCAGATGTGAGTCTCCTGAAAAACAAGATTACTGGTGTGACCCACTAGTGCCCAGCTAAAATGTCTGTAATTTCTACTGGAAAAAGTTACAAGAATTGTTAATATCCTGAGGTTTCTTCTCTATGTTAAGAATTGAGGGCAGGGAAGGTGGCTCAGTGGTAGAGCACTTGCCTTGCATGCATGAGGCTCTGGGTTCAATTCCTCAGCACCACATAAGCAAAAAGAAAAAAGCCAGAAGTGGTGCTGTGGCTCAAGTGGTAGA
>NW_012267399.1:2897322-2921093 GCF_000151885.1 Dipodomys ordii | reverse complement strand
AAAAAAAAAAGATTCAGATAGACAGATGCTAACACACCTCGTCACCAAAAGGTGGAAAGGAGCAGCAATCACATTCTTTGCCTCTATCCTATTCAAAGGGCAGCCAAATGTCAGATAGTAATGTTCACATATGGAGTAAAATAATTTTTAAAAATAAAAATGGAATGTGTGATGATCTGAACATTATTTGAAAGTGGGGGCAAAAAAGTTTCTGGAAACTCCTTTTTTTGTTGTGATGATACTAAGGATTGAACTCAGGGACTCTCAGACTACATCCTTACCCCTTTCTTGGTTTTAGTTTATATTTTCAGAAAGGACTCATGATTTTGCCAAGGCCACCTTGGGTCTGGGCGCTGTCCCTGAGCTCTTCAGATCAAGGCTAGTATTCTACCACTTGAGCAACAGTGCCACTTCCGCTTTTCTGGTGTTTAATTGGAGATAAGAGTCTCATGGACTTTCCTGCTGGGGCTGGATTTGAACTGAGATCCTCAGATCTCAGCCTCATGAGTAGCTAGGATAACAGGCATGAGCCACTGGTACCTGGCTATGGCTTTGTTTTTGAGATGAGAATCTCACTAACTTTTTGCCTGGGTTGATCTTGAACAAGGTCCTCCCAATCGCTATCTGAGAGATGGGATTATATCTGTATACCACTACACCTGGACCCGAATCCTCTTCTAAACTTGTTTCCACATTACTTTCACCACATGGTAGGGTGCTTGTTAGAACAATAGAACCTAGATTGTGGTTTAGAATTTGAATTACCTTCACAAAATGTATTATCTTGATTTTTTAAAAAAGAGAGGAAAAGATAAGGTTTAGAAGTGAAGTCAAGTGGTAAAGCACATGCTTAGCATATACATGGCCATGTGTCCCATCCCTATCATCAAAATTTTAAAAAAAATGTGTTTTGACTATGGGATTTTTGAACTTAGGAAATACTTGCTATAAAAAATATTAAATTTGGGGCTGGGAAGTTGGCTCAGTGGTAGAGTGCTTGCCTTGCATGCATGGGCCCCTGGGTTCGATTCCTCAGCACCACATAAGAAAAAAGCCGAAAGTGGCGCTGTGACTCAAGTGGTAGAGCGCTAGCCTTGAGCTGAAGAGCTGAGGGACAGCGCCCAGGCCCAGAGTTCAGGCCCCACGACCCGACCCCCCCCCAAAAAAAATATTAAATTTTAATTTAGAAAAAATGAACACAATACTGCTTTAGTTGTGCTTCAAGATAGGTCACTAAGTTTGCTATGTCATTACTTTTTTTTGTTTTTTTTGTTTTTTGCTTTTGCTTTTTAAACTTAGACTCAAAGTCGCTTCTGAAAAAGATGCATTACAAAGTCTATTTCTGGTTTCAGATGAAATGTGCCTATGGGTTGTTATGAATTTTAATATGAAATTTATTGCCTGGGATCTGTACAACTTTTTTGTTGTTTAATTTAATAAAATCCTCCAGATGCAAGTTAACTTCCTTTGTTCAATGTTGATTATTGTTTCACTGCAATGAAATAAGAACTGCAAGCATTTTGATAAGTGACTTGAAAGGCCACTAAATCTCACTTTAGTTCCTTCCATTAATGTTCAACAATCTGATTTTGTTGTTTCCTGTAATGAGACATTCTTGCCACCTTATATTCCATAGCAACCGTAGGCAGGTGCCCTTGGGCCTATTGAATCCTCCCTGCTGAACCAGTGTTACAGCTTGTGCTGGAGACTAGAACTCTCGCTGGGGTCATGACAGTTTCTGTCCTAATGTTCCAAATGCAAGAGGATGGAATCAGTATATAATATATGTGGGATTTTTTTCCCTCTCTTAGCAAAACAAAATAGGTTAACTCTTCTTGGTCTCATCTTCCCTGTTTTCTATTGTCCTATATTTAACAAAATGTACCTTGGATGAAATGGTCATCTGCTCAGATTCTGAGCATAGTCATTGCTTTTAATCATGCTGAAAGGCAGTGAAGGCCATGTGATTGTCCTTTGTGTCTGTGACTGCATTTCTGCCATTTCAAAGGACAGGGTGGAATGCAAATAGCAGATTATTATTATTTCAGATTTACATAAATAAAAGGGTCATTATGTCTGTGTTAGAGGCAGGCAGAACTGTAAACAAATATAGTCACATAATTCATAAACATTTGTGTGTCGCATCAATAGTCAAAGTAGAAAGTAAAAATAAAATAGCACAATTCAATAGAAACATTATGCTAAGTTTATACCCCAACCAGGTGAAATGAACTTTAAACTTAATTTTCTCATATACTGCATTAGGAATCCTAAAACTTTAGTGCAGTCACATCAGAAGTTTTAGGGTGCTGTAGCAAATCCATTTATTATGATACATAGAGCTGACAAAAAAATTAATCAGGAGGCTTATTGATTGGAATATTTTTTCTAGCTTTATTGGACATAATGGATTGATTATGTTTTGGAAGATCTTATTAGTAGTAATGATAGATATCTTTTTTTTTTTTTGGTCGGTCATGGGGTCTGAACTCTAGGCCTGGGCATTGTCCCTCAGCTCTTCAGCTCAAGGCTAGTGCGTTACCACGTGAGCCACAGTCCCACTTCCAGGTTTTCTGCTTATGTGGTGGTGAGGAATCGAACCCAAGGCCTCATGATGCGAGGCAAGCACTCTACCACTGGTCCACCTTCCCAGCCCCATGATAGATATCTTGCTTATGACACCTAAAGAAGACTATAGATGAAAATGATCAGATGTAAGGCAAGCAAAAGGATACTAGGAAATACAGGGAATTAAGTGGTGTCTAAAGTAGAGGACTGGGGGTTGGGAATATGGCTTAGTGGTAGAGTGCTTGCTTAGCATGCATGAAGCCCCGGGTTCAATTCCTCAGTACCATATACACTGAAAAAAACCATAAGTGGGGCTGTGGCTCAAGTGTAGAGTGCTAGCCTTAAGCAGAAGAAGCTCAGACCCAGTGTTCAGGTCCTGAGTTCAAGCCTGGCGCAGGACTGGCAAAAAAAAAAAAGTGGAGGATAAGTCTGAATTTTATTCTTGTTATATGAGTGTTAGTAGATGTTAAGCTTATTATGAGAAAAAGAGCTTTGTAGTCTATTGGTTAATTATATTTTCTTACTTTCCTATAAAATAGGAAAACAATATTTTCCAATGTAAATATAGATGAGGAATTAGATAAGTTTGTACTTACGCATTTTGCAAATTGGGAATATTTTATTAAAATGTTTATTATTCTCTGTCCAGAGTGTGATGAATTAGTTATTAGGTTATGATAATTGAGTTATTGACAAATCCAGGGTCTCGATATCTCAACTCAGTACATATACTACAGTTCAGAAAATTTGCACAGTGAAATCCCTCAGCATTTAGTTGTGATTGAACTTTTTAAAAAAATCTGACTTCAGTGACATTACTGTGGGATCATTTGCCTTGAACAGATTTAATTTTCATTGTGTGTACAGCAATAAATCCTCAATGATAATTATGATTTTTTTTGTCAGTCGTGGGGCCTGAACTCTGGGCCTGGGCTCTGTCCCTCAGCTCTTCAGCTCAAGGCTAGCGCTCTTCCACTTGAGCCACAGTGCCACTTCTGGCTTTTTTTTCTGCTTATGTGGTGCTGAGGAATTGAACCTAGGGCCTCATGCATGCAAGACAAGCACTCTACCACTGAGCCACCTTCCCAGCCCCATCATGATGTAATTTTTAAGTGTATAATTATTTTAAAATTATTTAAGGTAGTTTATTTGGATGTCTCCAGTATTTAGAAGCCAGACATAATTTTTTTAACATAGTTTTTTTATATGCCATTCAGGAGGTGGTAGCTTTGGAAAAGCCAGAACAAAGACATTATTTGATTTGTTGAGGTCAATTTAAAGTCTCTGGGTAATCGATTAGAAAAAAAAATCTATGCAAAATCATGTGAACAGGAATGAATTCTAGGCCTGCAGTAGTTATTTGTTACTCAATGCAAAGAGTATTCCATTGTGGAAGCACAGGAAAAGAATAGTTCCGAGGAAGAGTGTTAGTAAAGTTCATCAATGAACCTTCTGGGTAAATCAGGCATGGTAGCTAAGCCTGTAATCTGAGCACTCAGGAATTTGAAGCAATAGAATCATGAGTGTGAGGCCAACCTGAGCTGCATAGTGAGGCCTGTCATAAACAAACAACCAACAAACAGTATTCCAGAGAGTGAGAGAGAGAGAGAGAGAGAGAGGAAATACTACCTAAAATCCTTGAGGATTGCATCTATCTTGGCAAGGGCATTCTCAAAATGAACATAGATTCAGGGCATTATGGCCAATGAATTTCCCATGTTGTAAAATTAATATTTGGCTATGATGTTTTCTTCCCTTACCATACAAGGCCCATTAAAAATGTCCCAACAATGGAGATTCATCATGTTGCCCAGGCTGGTGTCAAACGCCAAGGCATTATTTTGCTTGTTTCACATGCATAAATTCATGAAATGCTGTATAATCCTGAACTCCTGCATAATCTTCATGAAACCCTAGGAAATGGTTATATTTACACCCACTTCATTGATGAGAAAACCGAGTATAGGGTAAATAAGTAACTAACTTGCCTGAGAGATGGATTTGGAACCCAGGCTATCTCTAACCATTGTGCTTTATTGCTTCTGTTAACTGAACGCGTTTTCATCTCGTCTCAGAATTGCTTTCGTTGGCATTTTGCCATGGATCTATGTTGAGAGACATGATAAGAAACAACTCTGTGGAACTGATTGTTACATGTACTGTGGGAAAGATGATAAGGATGTGGTTCATTATGTCACATGGTGTCCTCCTTAGGTAGCCAAATGGGAGAATTGTCTCTCAGATCTTAGTACCAGAAATAGATATCTTTCCCCTGAGTAAGTGGTTTGTTTTTATCTCTTGGACATTGTGAAACTGTAGAAATGATTACATTTCCTACTTTGTGCTGCTGCTAAAAGCTCAGTACCAAATTTCCAGCCTATCTTTAGCAATGATGTACATGGACCTTGTATTACTTGTTATTTCATTTTATTATGCTCTATGTGAATATTATTTGCCCTTATTTCCTCCCAATCTATTCTTTGATTTTAAAAGCCCAAATACACAAGCAAGTAATTAACAAGTCAGATATAAAGTATTCAACTTTAAAACAAAATGGCAATTCCTTTGCCCATCCTATCCACTCCTGACTTTCCACATCTGTAGTTACTGCTTCTGGTGCTTGTATATTTTTCCCTCTTCTCAGTTTTGGATGTTATCTCTGGATTTCATAATATGGAGACTAACATTTACTTTCCTGACATTACTCTCTACAACACATACTTTTTACCTGTTCCGATCCTTTCATTATATAATCCTACGATACAATTTTGGCTTATCTGTTTTTAGTATTTCCACTTATTAAGCCTATGAAAATATTGTTCACAGGTGAGCTACTTGCTCTTAATGTCATTTCATATCTGAGACAGTCACTTTGTTTTTCCTGAGGTTGATAATTGTCTTGTCTAAACTTCAATACCCATGCCATAAGCACTAATTTCTCCCCAAACATTATAATAAGAGGTGTTTTTTTTTCCCCCAGAGATATCTTCCTTGAATGTCAATGTGGAGTTCTTCACTATGGTTTTCCTTTTTTTTTTTTTTTTTTTTGCGGGGAGGAGGGTCCGGTCGTGGGGCCTGAACTCTGGGCCTGAGCGCTGTCCCTCAGCTCTTCAGCTCAAGGCTAGTGCTCTACCACTTGAGCCACAGCACCACTTCCGGCTTTTTTCTTATGTGGTGCTGAGGAATCGAACCCAGGGCCTCATGCATGCAAGGCAAGCGCTCTACCTCTGGGCCACCTTCCCAGCCCTTCACTATGGTTTCTGTCTGTAGTCAGACTGGCTGCTTTCTATTCCAGCTATTCAGATGGCTAAGAGCTTTTCCCATCATTTTGGGAATTCCTTATGCCTCCTTTTTATTTGATCTCCTTTACTCTAAGATCTCATATCTTCCTCTTGGCTTATTTATTGGTGTTCATGGGGCTCACCCTGTAATAATTGTCTGAGCAAAAGTTCATGGAAGGTAAACATTTTTTAAGACTTAGAATGTCTGAAAATGTCTTTGATATTACACTGGAATTATAGTCTGAGTATAAACTATTGGAAATAAGTTTTCCTCCAAATTATGAAAACAGTGCCTTTTGTTCCCCTAGCCTTCAATATTGCTATTTAAAAGTTTAACAATACCTTCTATAAAATTTGAAGAGAATTTGTTTTTTGCCTGTACTCAGGCCTTCCTGAGGGTTTTTTCCTCACTCCTGGCACTAGAGCTACACCTCTAGTTCTGCATTTTGATGATTATTTTGGAGATAAGTTTTCAAGAGCTTTTCTCTCTGGGTGAGTTTTGAATCTTCAGATCTCAGCCTCCTAAGTAGTATAAATTACAGGTATGAACTACTAGGGCCTGATTTTTTTTAAAACAATAATTTTGTCTGTAAATTTTTAGATCTTCTTTTCCTGAAGTTTTATGATGATGCATTTGCCACTGTGAAGAATGAACTCATACCTGGCCCCTTCCAATCTTTTAAAAATGTATTTATTTACTTATTTTTTATTGGTTGTAGGGCTTGAACTCAGAGCCCAAGCACTGTCCCTGAGCCTCTTTGTGCTCAAAGCTAGAGCTCTGCCACTTGAACCTCAGCTCCATTTCCAGTTTTTGAGTGATTAATTAGAGATACGAGTTTCATGGGGACTTTTCTGCCTGGAGTGGCTCCGAACTGAGATCCTCAGATCTCAGTTTCCTGAGTAGCTAGGATTACAAGCATGAGTCACTTGATTTTTTTTTTGTTTTTTTTTTTTCTTTTGTTTTGCTTTGCTTTAAGGTATATTTTGTTCTTGTTTTACAGATGCAGTATTGTAAATGTTTACTGTGGGTAGGCAGAGCTTACTAACTGGGGCTTCACGGGAGTGTCAATATTCCTTTTAGGGAGGGGAAAAGGGACCTCAAAAATGTTATTATTTGAGGATCTCTTAGACTACTCCATTTGCTTTCTCATCAGCAGATTCCTTTCCTCTCTCTCTATCTCTCTCTGTCTCTCTGTCTCTCTGTCTCTGTCTCTCTGTATGGTTAAGGGTGTTTATAAATGTAGCTTCCAGTCTTCTGAGGCTGAAGCCTCATAAGGAGAGAAGGTCTTGAAGGATAAGGAAGCCCAACACAACTTATGCAAACTTGTATTTAAGCTTTATTTTCAATTGAGCCTGGGGCACCAAGCCAAAATATTTGACAAGGCCTTTCATGAGATTAAATCTTCAGAATTCTTTCAGGGTGTTGAATCAGTAATCATCTGGCTGTAGTATATTTGGAAGAAGAGCTGGGCATCTAACCAGTCATTATAAAGACTATCAAACAATCTCTTTCCACACACAAAACATACTCCCACCTTCAGTTGTGCCCTAGGGCCTTCATTCAGTTTTCCAGGGTTCTGTGAATGAATATGTCATTATTCCTTTAGATTTCTCTAGCATATCCCAGTTTGACTGAGCCCAAAACTCTGATTCAAGAGTGCTAGAGTTTGAGCATGGCTTGTTCCCACCAGAATCATGTTGAAACTTGATTGCCAACTCCTTTAAGAAGTGATAGGTCATTAAGAAGGATTGAACTATTTTTCTCAAGTTATACATTCGTTCTCAGGACAGCTAGTTGTTATAAAGCAAGTCAGTTCCTTGTGCTTTGTCTGTGTTCCTTGTGGTTTGTCTTTTAACCTACCATGTTATAACACTCTTGCTAGTAATCACTGCTATGCTTTTAGTATTTCCAGCCTCCAAAATAATGAACCAAAATAAACTCCTATTCTTTTTTTAAATCTTCTTTTTAGTACATTTTTTATTGTAAAAATGCTGTACCGAGGGGTTACAGTTACATGAGCAAGGTAATGAGTACATTTCCATTTCCTATAGAGCATTGTTGTCTCCTCCTTTGTTTTTCCCCTCCCATCCCTTCCCTCCCACCTCCACACCTACCTCCCCAACCCCCACCCACACTCTGCCAAAGTTGTAAAGTTTGTTTTCAACACAGTGTTTTGTACATCTCATTGTTACAATGGGTCAACCTGTATCCTTATTTAAGCATTTTGTTTTTTCCCTTCCCCTCCCCAAATTAAAGAAGTGTATATACAAGACGCAGGGCACCGACATCAAATTCAGTGAAAACCAGGGTTATACTGTCGGGGAGGAACATACAAAGAAACAAAAGCATATGGTACACTATAAATATATTAGAAACATTAGCAAGCAAGAAAAAAAAGGATATTTATGTCCCATGTCCCTATCTTGGGGTTCATTTCACTTAACATCATCTTATATGGTCATATGTACCTGGCTTTTGGTCTTTTCTGCTTGTCCTACTCATGTACTAGTTTATTGTAAATAAGGGAAACCATGGGATCTATGTTTCTTTGGGCCTGGCTTACTTCACTAATATAATTATTTCCAAGTCTTTCCATTTCCTAACAAATGAGGCAATGTCATTCTTTCTGATGGAGGTATAGAATTCATATATATATATGTATATATATATTAATATATCTATCTATCTCACATTTTCTTGATCCATTCATCTACTGAGGGGCATCTGGGTTGGTTCCATATCTTAGCTATGGTAAATAATGCTGCAATAAACATAGTTGTGCTGGTAGCCTTAAACTCCTATTCTGTATAAATCACCCACCCTCAGTATTCTGTTACTGCAACAGTAAATGGACTGAGACAGGAGGAAAATGAAAGATTGAAGTCAAAGCCAGAAAAATGGTGCCCATAAAGTCAGGTACAGCACAAAAAAGTCAGATGAGCACAAACAAACTTTCTGCAAGTGGAGGAATAGTTATATTAAAAATCTCAAGCTTTGCTCTCACCTTTTCTACACATTTCTATACATTTGTAAAACCCTAAGAGAATGTGCTAATGAGTATTAGTAATTCATTTTACTGCTATGCCTAGAGGGAGAGGCAAATCTATTATTAACAGAATGGATGGTAAGCTCAGAAATCTGGAGGCTCCAGAATGGTTGCGAAGTATGTCCTGGCTTTAGGACTAAGGTCAACAACAATGTGAATGGAGGTAGTCCAGCTTCATGTGTTTTTTTAAATTATTATTTAAAAGTGTACAGGAGGGCCTGGTGTCTTAAAGGAGTCACTGGAGAGGGACTGGGTTGTTTGACAGAAAAACTACTGATTAGAGACATTACACGGTACTACGCTAAACACAGTGGGCTTTTACAAAACCTGGAGCCCTTCTTACATAGAAAGAATACAGTTAGTAATCTCTCTACCCACAGGCATGAGCTCCTTGCTATTCCAGAGGGACATGCAAGACAGCCAGACCAGTGATCTGCTGCCAACCTTGGCTCCTAGTGCAATTTGGAGAGGAAAAGTTGTGTCTGTAATAACTTTTTTTTTTTTTTTTGCCAGTCCTGGGGCTTGAACTCTGGGCCTGAGCACTGTCCCTGAGTTTTTGACAAGGCTAGCACTCTACCACTTTAGCCACAGCTCCACTTCTGGCTTTTTTCTGATAGGCTAGTGGAGATAAGAGTCTCATGGACTTTCCTATATGGTCTGGCTTTGAACCATGATCTTCAGATCTCAGCCTCCTAAGTAACTAGGATTACAGGCGTGAGCCACCAGCACCTGGCTTCTAACATCACATTTAATAACCTTAAATAAGCATAGGTAAAACCTAGCTTCACGGGCTGGGAAGGTGGCTCAGTGGTAGAGCGCTTGCCTTGCATGCCTGAGGCCCTGGGTTCGATTCCTTAGTACCACATAAGCAAAAAGAAAAAAGCCGGAAGTGGCGCTGTGACTCAAGTGGTAGAGTGCTAGCCTTGCGCTGAAGAGCTAAGGGACAGCACCCAGGCCCAGAGTTCAGGCCTCACGACTGGACCCAAAAAAAAAAACCTAGCTTCATTTAAGATAGACGAACTTCACTTAGAGTTGGTGAACAATAAATTTGCTGAGAAAAAGTAGGTAGAAAAAGGAAGGAAGGATAGAAAAAAGGAAGGAAGCAAGGAAGAAAGGAAGGAAAGGTGAATTTAGTTATTTAGTAAATTTAGTGAATTTAGTTCCCTTTTAGAGCTTTGATATTCAGAAGCTTGCAAGTGTATGAAGTCTCATGTGTGGGGATTCACTATAAAAAAGGTGTTGAAATCCTAATGGGAAAGCAAGTTGAAGATGCAGCAGGGTCTGGAAGTAACTTTCTAATCGTGAGAGAATGGGGCAAAGGGAAAACAGGAACAAAATGGTGACTGCTGGTCAGAGGAATGTAGGTTCCCAGCAAGCTGAAGATTCCCACAGCTCTCTTAATCTGGAACTCATTTATTTGAATGTGGGTGGAGGGGGACAAGTGCAGCTAGTGGGCCCAGTGACTTTATGGAAACATGACATGAGAAAGCTCAGAGTCTGACACAAGCAGAGAGCTGAAGGAGAAAGGAAATGACCACTAGACAGAAACAGTCAGTATTTGCCAGGAAAAAAAAAAAAGTTCTCCAAAAAGAGAAAAAATAGTTTCAGTGTTGCTGGTGAGGTTAATGAGGCTTTCTGCACATAGATCACCCAGGAATTCTTAATATTTATATACTGTTACACACTTGAAGCTTTGTGTAAGTGTTAAATAGTTTTTTTCTATTAAAAACAAAAGCAAAATGTGTGTTACAGTTGTACACTAAGTTTCCCAGAAATAGACTCTGAAATGAATATTTGCATATAGAGAGTTTATTGAATGAGTACCCAGGGATTTAATACCAGAGGAGTAGTGAAGGAAGTAAGATTGGATGGGAATTGAGCTGTAATGAGATCACAACACAGTCTCTCAGCCTATCCTACAGGGAGTGCTGGAGTTGATCTGCTTTGGAGCAAAGAAAACTGGGCCTTCCTACCCAGGCATTAGTGGGAGACTGTCTGCAAACCTGGATGAGGCGACTTGTCAGCTGAAAGTTAGTGTGTTGAGCAGCTTGAGGGAATGAACAATTATTTCAAAAGGAGAATCTGAGCTGGGTAGTGGAGCATCAGTTACAGCCACCCTTTTCACTGCCACTATTTATTTTGTATGGAATTGTAGGAATAGCTCTCCAATATCCTGTTTGGACTCTTTCTGGGGGAAACTTACAAGAGAAGGGTGAGTGGGACAACCTAAAGCTACTGTTAGTAGTGTTCCTGGTCTGACAATTGTGACTGATCATCACCTTAGCTTCCTTCAACTTCAGTTCTGCTGTTTAGGTGGTTGTTGGCTGGGCTTCTGGTTACCTTCAGTTTTTTGAGGAAAAGGCTGTTATTTTATTTCATTTTGGCAAAGGAATTACAAGAGATGTCCCAGTCAATCCAAAGATCTCTAAATTCATGGAGTCCAGAGTTTCAGGGTCCCTGTGAAAAATGTTAAGTAGAATCTAAGGCCACTCCTCTGTCTTTCCCTTGAATCCCAGAACTGTGTTTAGACCTATTAAAAACACAGGATCATATAGCAATTTTAGATTTAGGGTCTATATGATGCATGCTGTAAGATATCATTCCATCTTTATAGGATATCACTTAGAAAGTGGCACCTTGGTTGTAACTGAAAAGCCATTTCATAACTATCATGCTGACAATTCCCTAGACAGAAGCTACATTATATGAGTGAGTACCATGGCCATATGGCCTTGCTTACTACTCTGTTGGGAAGTGGATTTTCAGTATTATATAGGGGCTGGGAAGGTGGTTCAGTGGTAGAGTGCTTGCCTTGCATGCATGAGGCCCTGGGTTCGATTCCTCAGCACCACATAAGCAAAAAGAAAAAAGCCGGAAGTGGCGCTGTGGCTCAAGTGGTAGAGCGCTAGCCTTGAGCTGAAGAGCTGAGGGACAGCGCCCAGGCCCAGAGTTCAGGCCCCAAGACCGGACCCCCCAAAAAATATTATGTAGGATTGTGATCTAATGTGAGAGCTGAGTACCTCAGAGAAGGAAACGCAAACCCGAATCTAGAATATTTATTTATTTATTTAAAATGAACCACATTGCTCCTTCCAGTGTAATCAACTGTCCATCAGGCTGATCTCCTGGAAGAACTAGAAGAAAGGTGTAAATATTTTCTAGTCAATGTTTAGATTAGAGGGAAGCATAAACAATAAAGTCACTCCCAGCAAAAAAGGCTCTTGTGTTGAGATGATCAATCAGAGATGTCCTTCCTTGAGTGTGACCTTATATCCTGTCCTCATTATTGAACAGTTATTGGAAAGTGCTGTACCTAAGAAGAGGGATGTGAGTGACTCATTCTCAGCACAAATTTCTAAACACTATGAAGAATGCCTTTATTCATGTGATTGTACTTGTTTTCTTTAAAAATCTTTATTATTTTTTTGACATCCTATTTGCATAGTCCTTATTAATAAATATATTCATTATGTTTATTTTCAGTTTCCACCAATACATATTAGATGAACATTCCATCACTGAGCTATTGTTACCTTATTTTCTGTTCGGAAAAGTAAATGATTGTATTGCTTTCCATATTTTATTATATTATCTTTCACATTTTATGATAAATTATTTGAATTTCTTATCTTCAAAAAAATAGGTGGCAGTTTGATGATTAAAATGATCTTAATTTATCATGGCATATGGAATAAAGTGTGGTTATACCTTTCATTTTCTTATTTCTGCCTATGGAATAGGTGTAAAGTTGATCTTAAAGTATATGTATTTGAGACCATAGACTTACTCAAATAAACAAACATAAAATACAGAAGGAAAATTTAACAGAAGTTAGCCTTAAGTAGTTGGATTATAGGTGGATTTAATATTTTTGTTTTCATTTACCTATGTCCGCAATCAACACAAATTGTTTTTTCTTTTGGTACTGGAGTTTAAACTCAGGAGCTGACACTTTTTAGGCAGCTGTTTTACAGCTTGCCTTCATTATTTCTTTCACTTTTTCCCCCAGAACTTCTTGGAATGCTATCATGCTATTTATGCTTTGGACATAACTGGGATCAGAGGTGTGAGCCACCTCACCTAGCTTTTTATTCCTTGAAATGGGGGCTTGTGAACTTTTTCTGTCTGGCCTGGTCTTGAGCCATCCTCCTCCTGCTCTTAGCCTTCTGAATACCTGTGATTATGGGTGTGAGCCATCTCACCCAGTAGGAGAAATTTGAAGTAAAAGGAAAAAAGTAATAATACAGACTGTCAAACAAAAAAAGACAACTGTAAGAAAGTAAGCAGAATTCAGAGTAGTATGTCATATCAGGGCAAATCAGACAAAGGGCATTTGTTCCCAAGTCCATTTCTGTGACTATTCATGATCCCTGTCCAGATCTTTGTGTAAGCACAGCTTCTGTAGTTGCTCGCTGACATTTCTGAAATGCTCACTCTGTACTCATCTGTCTCAGGCCTGTCCCTGGAATCTCTCCCTGTGATTGCAACTGCCTCTGTCTTTAGCTTTTGACCTCATTGGTTTCCACAGCCACTACTGGTAATTGATCCCTTTCCTTCCCATCCTATTCTTTCCCTTCCCTTCCTCCCCTTCTCCCCTCCCTTCCGTGTTCCCCTCCCTTCCCTTCCCTTTCTTTCTTTCTTTTTTTTTTGTCAGTCATGGGGCATGAACTCTGGGCCTGGGAGCTGTCCCTGTGCTCTTCAGCTTAAGGCTAGCACTCTACTACTTGAGCCACAGGGCCACTTCTGGTTTTCTGGTGGTTAATTGGAGATAAGAGTCTCATGGCCTTTCCTGCCTGGACTGGCTTTGAACCACAATGATCCTCAGATCTTAGCATTCTGAGTAGCTAGGATTACAGGCATGAGCCACCAGCGTCCAGCTCATTGATTTCTTCTGTAGTTTTCTGTTAGATTTTGCTTTTTTGTATGTTTGTGTATCTTTCTTCTAATCTCTGTAGTTTTTCTTCATTTATTAGCCCTAAAATAAGGACAATGTTGAAGCTCACAATATATCAGTCAGGGTCTAAGGATAGAAACAGAAACCACTTTAGAATAGTTAAAGCAGAAAGGATTTATACAGGGAGTTTGTTTCACAACTCTTGGGAAGCTGGAAAAACAAAAAGGGGAAGCTAGGGAAATCAGAGGTTTATATTCAGAGGGCTACTACTGCCTGGGAGAACAAAAGTGAATAGTCAGTATGAACCTTCTTCCAGAGCTGCCTTTGCTTCAAGCTGACAGTGCTAGGCTCGTGGGATGTGGGGTAAGGGGTCACTCACATGTTGCTCAGACTTCAGAAAGGGCCCGTGATGTGCTGTTTTGTTTGTTTGTTTGCTGGTACTGGGATTAAACTCAGGGCCTCACATTCACTCAGCTGGCCCTCTACCACATAATTCATGCCTTCAGTCCAATATTTTCCTGGTTAATTAGACATGGAGTCTTGCAGACTTTTCTGCTCCAGGATGGCTTAAAATTATGATTCTGTGGATCTCAGACTCCTGGAGTAGTTAGAATTAGACATGAGTCACCAGTGCCCAGTGTGGGGAAAGTTCTTGAGATACGATGTGCTTTGCTTTGGTTCATAGTTTCAGAGCAGTGAAGTCCAGTTCCTTCTAAGACCTATTATTGTCTTAGAATCTGCCTGTTTATTTAAGGCTCCTTGAAGGAAGTCTCTGTGTCTTGCAAACCAAAAACCCTCCCCACAACACTTCATTTACCAGGGAGTGGGTTTTAGCCCACACCTCCTCCAAATGTTTTCTTTTACCATGCTAATTCAGAAGAGCTCCTCAATTTTAATTGAGTTTTGATCATTAAGGCTTTATAATATCACTTTATTTATTTTTATTTTTTTTTGGTGCCAGTCCTGGAGCTTGAATTCAGAGCCTGAGCACTGTCCCTGCGCTTCTTTTGCTCAAGGTTAGCACTCTACCACTTGAGCCACAGTGCCACCTTTGGCTTTTTCTGTTTATGTGGTACTGAGGAATCGAACCCAGGGTTTCATGCATGCTAGGCAAGCACTCTACCACTAAGCCACGTCCCCAGCCAATCATCACAATGTTTTAAAATCCATGAAAAAGTTCTGTTGCATTGTCTTTTTCTTCATGTAACACTAACAAATATGTTTTGAGTCAAACATGTTTGATTCACTTATATTTTATAATCATTTTGCCATTTTCTTTTTTTTTTATAGTGAAAAATACTGTGCAGAGGGGTTACAATTACATGGGCAAGGTAATGAGTGCATTTCTTATCAAGCATTGTTGCCTCCTCCTTTGTTTGCCATTTGCTTTTATAAAACTCTTAATGTCCTGTTACACAAAACACTTGAATTAAATGGGAAGTATTATGCAATTACTTTAGTCTTTCCAGTTATGAGCAGGAATTGCTATCCATTAGTCTGATTTTATTTATAGTACTAGTATGGTTTTAAAGTTTTCTTAATTCTTGTTAACTTCACATTAAACTGTTTAATGGAAATTTAGAGCCTCCATTTTAAGTGGGATTGCTTTTTATACTTTCATTTCTGGTTGTTGATTGTAACAACTATTTAAAAATTTGTTTCTATTTCCTAGTGACCACTTGAGGAAATGAGGAATTGTCCAGTGTGAGAAGGAGTGCTTAGCAGAGATGGATTTTCATGGCTTGTTTACTTTCATGTTTGTGTCTCTTGTGGACAATGTGAGTAGTGCCTGGCCCCTGTGAGCGAGGCAGGCAGTGTGCAGCTACCATTTTCCTCTATGAATACGGCAAGTTAATTGATCTGTGCAGAGACTAAATCTATGTCCTTAAATCCTCTAAAGGCACTGACAGCAGAGACCTTTGCTTTCAACAGCTCTCATTTCAAACAATTAGAGCTGCCTGGGTTGCTTTGGGAGCTATTGGTTTCTATGATATTAAAGACTGAAATGACTATTTGAGGATTGATTGTAGGTTTTCAAACAATGGATTATGGGCTGTTCTGACTAATGTCATAAAATGTTCTGTGCCTTTGAAATTATGTAAGTAGTACATGCTCACTGTAGGAAAATGAGAAGATGCCGATAAGCTTTAAAAATAAAGAGTGCCCACTTAGAGATAACCACTGCTAGAATTTTTGTGTCTTTTCTTTCAATGGTTCTTTTTGTGGGATGTGTAGAACTATATAAATAAAGACACCCATTTAATATATTTTCTAGTTTGTAAAGTATACTTTCCCACATTTTAACATTTCTGAAATTGAAATGCAGTCTTACAATCAATGATTAAACATAATAAAGTGTTTTTTGTCTCCCTTAAAATTACTACCATTAAATGTTGTTCTTGGTATTTTATTTTATTTATTTATTTTTGGGTCCGGCCGTGGGGCCTGAACTCTGGGCCTGGGCTCTGTCCCTCAACTCTTCAGCTCAAGGCTAGCGCTCTACCACCTGAGCCACAGTGCTACTTCCAGCTTTTTTCTTTTTGCTTATGTGGTGCTGAGGAATCGAACCCAGGGCCTCATGCATGCAAGGCAAGAGCTCTACTACTGAGCCATTTTTCCAGCCCCATGGTTCTTGGTATTTTAAAGCTGGTGTTTTTTTGTTAGTGTGTGTGTATGTGTGTGTGCGTGCGCGCGTGTGTACGCATGTGCAACCCGGTATGGGGCCTGGGCACTGTCCCTTAGATATTTCATTCAATGCTAGCACTCTACCACTTGAGCCACAGTATAACTTCTAGCTTTTTGGTGGGGATATAAGAGTCTGATGGGCTTTCCTTCCTGGGCTGGCTTTGGACCATAATCCTCAAATCTCAGGCTCCTGAGTAGCTAGGATTGCAAGTGTGCTTCACCAATAAACCAGCTAAAATTGGTGTTCGTTTTTCCTTTTCTTTCCTTTTTTTTTTTTGAGGTTCTGTGGATCGAATTCAGGGATGCATGCATGCTAAGTAACTGATATACCATAGAGCCTCATCCTTAGTCTAGGAGATTATTAATTACTTTTTTATTTTTAGATAATTGTAAAGTCACATGTAGTGATAAAAATAAGACAAAAAATTCTCTTATATCCTTTACCTATTTTTTCCCAATAGTAACATCTTGCAAAATCATAACATAGCATCATGATCAGCATTTTCACATTGTGTAGAACATTTTCATCACTACAAGGATCTTCCTGTTGGTCTTTTATAATCACACCCACCTTCTTCTTATTACCCACTGGGATAGTCTACTACCCTGAAAACCATCAATTTGTTCTCCATTTTTTAAAAATAATTTTATCATCTCAAGGGTATTTTATGAATCAAATGTGTAGATTTCTGACATTTTGAAACTAATTCTCTCATACTTTTCTCATCCATTTTTTACATGTCTCACTAATATGTTCTTGTTATTAAAATGTTATGATATGGACATTCCAAACTTTTTAAAATTAATTCATTGAAATATATCTGGGAAACTTCCAGTTTTTGATATTACAAATAAAGCTTTTTATAAACATTTATGTATATGTTTTTATGTGAATATGTTTTCATTTCTCTCAGGAGTCCAATTGCTGTGATATGTAATTCTGAAAATCAGTTTGGAAGTTATAAGCATAGTACCCTGATAGAACATAAACTTCACAAAGAGATATTCAACTGTTTCATTCCCTGGTATACTCCGAAGATTATGTGTTTATTGTAATAGTTATAAATTGAAAATAGGCAAGCCTTGTGGAGAAGGTGAGATTTGAATAAAGATCTACAAAGGAGTTAATCAAAGCAAGAGCTATAAGAGGTGTTTTAGACAGCTGAGACAGCTAGAGCAAAGGCCTATGTGGAAGCATGCCTGGAATATCTGAAGAAAGGCAAGATCATGCGATTGGAGTGGAGTGAGCAATGGGAAAAGTGGTAGAGATGAGGTCAGAGGTAATGAGGTCCAGGACATTGGCTTTTACTCTGAGTGAATGAGCAGTCACTGACAAATGACACAACATGACTCAGTTTAAAAAATATTAGTAGTTTATTATATTGTTTAAAGGGTCTGGCTGTTGCTTTGGCTGGCCTTGAACTTGTGGCTTAGGTGATTCTCCCATCTTAGCTTCACAAGTAACTGGATTATAAATACATATCAACTAACTCTGTGAATCAGATTTTAAAAATCACTCTGTAATAGAGATAGACAATGGGTAGCAGCAGGTGACCTTTGAGCAGGCTGTTTAAGTTATATAGGTGCAAAGCAGTATGTCTTAGAATAGAATGGTAGCATTGCATTATAATTATAGTTTGAGGGTAAAGCTAACAATTTCTTCATAGATTAGATATGAAGTAGAAGAAGAGAGATGTCCGGATAACCAGTTTGATGCAAGTCCCTAAACTTCGAAGACTACATTGTATAGCATCTGTATGTTCCAATTCCTTCAATTCTATTACCCACTTGTTGGACAATGGCTGGCCCTTGTCTAGGGACAGCTGGTAGATAGGCTGGATGTGAAAATTCTGTCTAAACATATACCAGTTAACTGTGCCAATAAGTTTTCTCTTTAGGAAATCAACACTGGAAAGATAAGGAAAAAAATCAGTGAGAGTAGAAGCTGAAAGACATGGAAAGCAGTATTCACACTTCATGAGTAAGCAGAAACTATGAATAAACAGGAGCTCTGAGCAAACAAAAGCCACAAGGCAGCAAAAAGATACACAGAGTAATGACAGAAGTAGGAGATAACCAAGACAGATTATATTCTCAGGAGAGAGGGGTGTGTGTAATGTGTGTGTGTGTGTGTGTGTGTGTGAGAGAGAGAGAGAGAGAGAGAGAGAGAAAGAGAGAGAGAGAGAGAGGGAGAGAGAGAGACCAGGCCAACAGGCCAACCCTGGAGCCAGAATGTTGTAAACAACCATTATAAGAAGTGGAAGACAGGTGCTAGACAGGCAGACATGACAATTGTGCCCCAGCCATAGAGTGTCTGGCTGTCATCAATATCACAGAGAAGCCAGATCCACATAAGAGCCAAAATTACAAGGGTGAAAGGAAGCCAGAAAAGGCAGAGGAAACCTGTCTGCTGAGAAGCAGAAAAGCATCAGCAGATGCTCAGAGAGAAGCACAGATGGTGGAAGATGCAACTCTGTGAGAAGAGGAACTGCTTCTGGTCCGTGTCATGCTCATCCCAGGGTGGCCTGGGTGTGTTGTTACCAGCACTTTAGTGTCCTTAGAGATTGCCTCTTGTTATCTGTTCAAATCACCATCTTTTTATACATTAGCTAATATGAGTTGATTTTGGTTCATGGCCCAAGGATAAAGATGATAAAATTTGGCTTGAAATTTCTTGTTATCTACTTATCTCTCAGATTGGAGCATGGCAGATAAAAAACAAAAGGGAAGTTATTTTGGTCTAAGAACCAACTGGAATCATAACACGTATTTTACATACCTTTTCTCATTTAATCTGTAGTGTTGAGGGATGCCATTACTGAGATCCACACAGCTGATCCTCATTATGGATCCTCATTTATGGATTCTGTGACTGCACACTTATTTGGTAGCACTCATTTGTGAACCAAAAGGGCTCATGGAACTTCTGTGGTTCTTCACAAACATGTGCTGAATGGTCAAAAGTTCTGGTTGTCCAATATGCACATTTGCAGTTGAGGTCAAACAGAGCAGATCTTGCCTTCTTATTTTAGCTCTTCCACTATAAAGAAGATCCTTTTTGAAGTTTATTCAGTGGTATATTTTCAATAGCCCAACTGTAGTACTAAAGGGCTGTTTCACGTTCCTAAGCCCAAGAAGACTAGATGTGCCTTACAGAGAAAATAAATGTGTCATCTAGTACTGTAGGCCATTAGTTCAATGTTAATGGGTCAAAACTTGTGTGCACATGCATATATATATATATATATATATGTATGTATATACATATTTTATTTTATTTTTTGAGACAGGTCTTGCTATGTAGCTTAGGCTGAACTCAAACTCACAATCCTCCTGCTTCAGCCTCGTGAGTACTGAGATTATAGGTGTGCTCTATCATGTCCAGTCACAATATATTGTAAATAAGTAGTCAAAAATATAAATAAAACAAGGTCAAATATTGATCGATGAAAATGTGATCAGAGGCTTGCAGGAATGTAACTTGGTATTTTTATAGTAGTAATAGTGCATCAGCAAATGTTAACTCAGAGTTCCCAAAGATCTTTTTATTGATGGTATTTGAATTTGAACTTACCCTGTAAGGCAGTCATTATACCACTTAGGCCATATCCTAAGTCCTCATAAAAACTATGTAGAATATAGTCTATGAAAAAAATGAGCATGAACTGGGACTTATCTGTGAAAGTGTGCAGTATCATGCTTGTTCAGAACCATGGGGATTCTGGGCACATTATGGGATTCTGTCTCACCATGTTTCTTTCTGAAGAGAAAGAAAAGCTCTTTGGCTCATCTTCCAGTGGTCCAACTGCATAATGCTGCCTTTCCCAGAATGTGTTGACTACTTGAAAAATGAGCAGGCATGAAACAACTCTGAAAGATGTAATTTTTCTACTGAGACAGTAATGTGTGGCACGTTTGTCTTTTGTCCTTTCCTTAAATTGTGGCAGACAATACCACTCTATCTATCATAGCTCCTTTTCCTGCAGGACATAGACAGGGTTTCTTGCTAACACAGGACTCCAAGTAACCACTTTGAGTTGGTCAGAGTTGGCATTCAAGATAAAATATTATCTTCCTTGTATAATGACCTGTGTCCTTGTAAGATCAAGCACATAATTACATATCAGACTTAAAGCAATTTGGGAGTAAAACAAATTCTTCAATCTGTTTCAAAGCTTAGACACTTACAATAGCTCCAAAAGTCTCAACTATCTCTACTCTGGAAGGACTTTATGAAAAACTTGCTTCCATAATGTTCATTATGATGGGATATCTTTTCTGTTCATCTCTATACCATCTATGCCTAGAACACTGTCTAGCATAGAGTTAGTGCTCAGTATGTATATTGAATGAATGCTTAGATACCTAGAATGACTCTTGTGTTAGATCTTTCGTGCTGCTACTAAATGCCTTAAATAACAAACTTGAGGGGGAAAGGACTTATTTTGGCACATGGGTTCAGTTCACATTTGACTAGTCTTATCATTTCTGGGTCTCAGGTGCAGCAAAGCATAATAATGGAAGACTGTGGTAGCACAAAGCTACCCACCTCAAGGCAACTGGGAAACTAAGAAAAACAGAGGAATAGACCTGGGACAAGTTATAGCTCCCAAAGCACACCTCCAGTAACTTGCTTCCTCTTAACTAGGCCCCACCTCTGAAGGACCTCGGCTGGAGACCAAGCCTTCAGCATGTGAACCTCTTGAGTGACACTTCATAACCAAACCATAACTTTGTTTTCCCCAGAGAGAAAGAACTCTGATGTGAACTGACAACAGAATAGAAACCTTAGGAATGCAGGATCAAGCCAACAAAGGAAAGGGTAAAGATGTTCAGAGAAGTCAGTCAAAGAGATTGAAAATAAAACTGGATTGCACCAGCATTCTATTGGCTTTTTTTTACTTCCTCTTTTTCTTCTTTCAGTTTCTTCTCTCTTACCTTTTCATCTCTAGCAAGGTGTATCTGGGAGTTCTAAGCAGGGATGGGGTAGAGGCACACAGGGAAGAGGAGATATGGCATAGATTGCTTAAGTCTTAGCTCAAAACCAAAGAACTGATATTCTATGGTTGTATAGTTCCTACATGGGCTGGGTACCACTGCAATGCACTGACAAGTGGACTCTTATCCCTCTATCATATTCACCCCACTCCTTTTCTCCTCTCTCCTTCTCTTCCTTTCTCACTATCACTCAGGGCAAGTGAGGTTTGAGAGGACAGAGGGAGGAGGGAATGGGAATTAGAGCAGGAATAGATGCACACATTTGATTGAGAGCCACTTAGGAGACCGATGTAGCAGGAAGTCTGGAGTGAAAGGATGTTGTTGAATTTCTGAAACATGTTTGTTATTTTATTATTAGCAAGAATTCTCGGTCTCAATTTCTTCCTTGCATTAGAATTCCCAGGAGCCAGAGCCCTCTAGCCTGCACCTGGTTCTTCAGTGGTGTAGCGTCTGATGTGCTGGGGGCTGTGGCAAAGCACAACAGGCCCGGGCTTTTGAGTAAGACTGAGCTATACCACTTGTCCTCTGTGTTCTGAGGAAGCCTCCTTAATTGCTCTTAATAGTTCTTTGATTTGTAAGATGTATTTTATGGGATTGAGATAGTTAAAAAGAAATTTGACTCTATGACATATGCTTATGAAACTCAACTGGCATCTGTTGTTAGCATTAGTAACATGATTGTTTTGTGGTATTTGCTTGTAGGTGGTGAGGCTTTTTTCTTTTCCTCTCAGTTAGGAGAAACAAAGCAAAGAAGGCTGAGTTTTAGGAATCTATGAGGAAGATGGTCACTTGCAAGGATGTATGAACCGTATCTTCTATACCAGAAGCAATCCAGGAACTGTAAACACCTTAAGTCTGCAGAGGCTTCCCTAGCAGGAACTAAATTACAGGGTTTTTTTTTTATACTGTTTGTTTCCAATAACAGAGGAACTGACTAGGAAAAGCATGAATGGCTTACTTCGGGAAAGTTAGTCCACAATTCCTGCTTTTCTACATCTACAGGTCTTGAGGGTAAGTGGTCTTCCTCAACTGAACCAAGGAATTAATCAATAAGTCCGAAAGATGGTGACTAAACTACTTTAAGCCTTGGCATATGTATCTTTACCTTGTCATCTTCTTTGAAACGTTTCTCCCAATTTGACTCAGTTTACATTTATACTCAAACACTGTCTTGTATATTCACCTACTGTTTGCCTATCACCTAGAGCATTAGTTTTCTACTACTGTTATAACGAATTATCACAAACTCAGTGGCTTGAATAACCTAATATAATCTTACAGTTGTGGACATCAGAAAACCCAAATGGTTGAACTAGGCTAAAATCAAGTTGTCAGTTGCTCGGAGATCTTTTCTAGAAGGTCTGGAGAAGACAATCTGTTGCTTTTTGTGATATCTACTTTTGTCCATATTTCATATTATTACAGTTTGAAGGTGTTCCTTCTAAAATAATGTTGAATCCCAACTCCCTTGTGGTGAGATTAAGAGGCATGGTTTTTTGGGAAGTGCTATATAAAAGGCTAGAGGGAACTAGTTTAGGACCTTTCTGTCAGTTTGTTATTAAGTCCATTTGCAATAAAATACCCTTTCTATAATCCCGTAATTCTTCATGCCATGGAACATTATATGTTTATAGATATTAGGAATTAGGACATGCATGTCTTCAGAGGCCATTATTCTGCCTTTCAGAATCATTATCCATTATGTCTTACTCTCTAATTCTAGAATTAGGACAGAAAATTTAGTAGTAAGCTCCCTCAGATATCAGTCCAAAGCATCCTCTCTTCAGTGGTATCCATCAAACACATGCTTGAAGGAGGTGGGCTCTGTTTGATTTAAATGACTTTCATGCTGTCATTTGATGCACAGTATACTTCAATGAGCACAAGGGTATTTTGATTTCTTTGCCTAAACAGACGTATGGATAAATTTTTCTTTATTTTTCTAACATCAATCAGGTTCTGTATTGTAATAGATATGTTAACATATCCAATTTTTCTTTTTTTAAATAAGTTTTTTATTGTGAAAATACTGTACAGAGGAGTTACAGTTACACGAGCAAGGTAATGAGTATATTTCTTATTCAGCATTGTTGCCTGCTCCTTTGTTTTCCCCTACCATTCCATCCTCAATTTTTCGTTAATGATAATTTCAAGCATAATAAGCTTGCTTAAATCAAGTGCTGGTGACTCAAATGTGTAATCCCAGCTATTCAAGAGGCTGAGCTCTGAGGATCTGAGGATTAAGGTTTGAAGCCAGCCCAGCAGGAAAAGTCTGTGATGTGTGTGTGTGTGTGTGTG
>NW_012267399.1:2888175-2889944 GCF_000151885.1 Dipodomys ordii | reverse complement strand
TAACCAATTTTGCCAGCACCATTTACTGAAGAGGCTGTCTTTCTTCCATTCTGTTCTTTTTTAGCTCCCTTATCAAAGATTAGGTGGCTATAGGTCTGTGGGTTCATTTCTGGGTTTTCTATTCTATTCCACTGGTTCTGAGGTCTGTTCTTGTGCCAATACCAACCTGTTTTGATTACTATGGCTTTGTAGTAGAGTATGAAATTTGGTATTGATATTCCTCCAGCAGTGTTCTTTCTGTTGAGGATCGTTTTTGCTATTCGGGGTCTTTTATTGTTCCATAGGAATTTTGGATTGCCTCTTCTATTTCCTTGAAGAATGAGGTTGGAATTTTGATAGGTATCACATTGAATTTGTAGACAGCCTTGGGAAGTATTGCCATATTCACGATATTGATCTTTCCAATCCAGGAGCATGGGAGTTTTTGCCACTTTCTAAGTTCTGTTTTGATTTCCTTTTTCAAGCTTTTAAAGTTTTCATCATAGAGGTCCTTCACTTCTTTAGTTAAGTTAATTTCTAGGTTTTTTATTTTTTGAGGGGCTATTACGAATGGAGTTGCTTTCTTAATTTCAGCCACACTTTTCTCATTGTTGGCATATAGAAAAGCCATTGATTTTTGAGGGTTAGTTTTATACCCTGCTACTTTGCCAAAGTTTTGAATCAGCTTGAGCAATTTGGGAGTGGAGTCTATGGGAGTCTTTAAATACAAGATCATGTCATCTGCAAAGAGGGAGAGTTTTACTTCTTCTTTCCCTATTTGGATCCCCTTTATGTTTGCATCTTGTCTTATTGCTGTAGCTAGGCATTCTAATACTAGATTGAAGAGAAGTGGAGAGAGTGGACATCCTTGTCTTGTTCCTGAGTTAAGAGGAAGTCTGCCAAACATCTTATATTATGATAGATTTAATAGTAAATTGATTATGGGGGTGGGGAAAAAGAATGACAAATTATTGTTCATTACAGAGTTTTTGAAAGGATTTATTTTAATGTAACAAATCTATGGAAAGTTCAGAAGTAGTGGTTGCTTGATGCTGTGAATATAACTAATACCATTGGATTCTATTTAAAATAGTTATAATGGCAAATTTCTTCTATGTATATTATATCCACAGTTTATTTCTATAAAGTAAATAAGAATAATGTGTTATTCTCTGATCCTGTATGGTATGTTTGTTTTATTACTTTTATACTGCATACATTTTATAGAAACCTTATTTTATCTACTGAGTAAAAAGACTTTTAAGATGAACAAATAGCTAGAACTAGTGGCTCATGCTTGTAATCCTAACTATTCAGAAGGGTGAAATTTGAGGATCAAGGTACAAAGCTGGAGAAGTTAAATCTGGGAAACATTTTATTTTTATTTATTTTTTAGTGCCAGTCCTGGGGCTTGAACTCAGGGTACTGTGCCTGAGTTTTTTTTTTTTTTTGCTCAAGGCTAGCACTCTACCACTTGGTCCTCAGTTCCATTTCTGGATTTTTGGGTACTTACTTGGAGATAAGAATCTCACAGTGTTTCCTGCCCAGGCTGGCTTTGAGCTATGATTCTCAGATTTCAGCATCCTAAGTAGCTAGGTTTATAGGCTGGAGCTACTGGCTTCCAGCCCCAGAGACTTTTATTTCCAATTAACTATCACAAATCCAGAAATAGAGGTGTGGCTCAAGTGGTAGGGCACTAGTCTCTAGAGAAAAAGCCAAGTAAGAGTTTGAGGCCCTGAGTTCAAGCCCTAGTATCAGCACATGTGCACACACACACACACACACACACA
>NW_012267399.1:2873409-2888125 GCF_000151885.1 Dipodomys ordii | reverse complement strand
AAAAAAAAAAATAAATAAAATAAAATTATTGTGGTACTGTCATCTCCAAAAAGCCAGAAGTGAAGCTGTGGTTCAAGTGGTAGAGCACTAGCTTTGAGCAAAAAAATCTCAGAGCTGGTGCCAAGACCCCAAGTTCAAGTCTCAGTACACACACACACACACACACACACACACACCTGTTTATATTCTTCTATGGTCTTATCTGATAGTACTTTTATTAACTCAGTTAATGCCAGGAGCAATTTAAACAAACCATGTCTTTAGACATCTGCACAAAGGCCCACACTTATATGTATAGTTGTCAGCATGGCCCAGAAAAGTGATAAAGGTGCGCTCATACTTTAAGGGGAAGGAAGAGAAAGGAGGGAGCTCACATCGAAAACTTACTCTGTGCCAGAAGATTCATAAATTCACTTTAATTCTCATGACAATTCAGGGAGGCAATCTTATCAATAGTAAGAGGTAGAACTTACTGTTGGATATCAAAGCTAACTCAAAACTAACTCAAAGCTGTTTTCTTTGTCCACATGGCCAGCTTTTCAAGCAAGAGAGTGAAATATCTTATGGTTTCTTGGAGATAGCGCTACAGACTTCTCAGATAGTAGTTAGAATAGCTTTTTTTTTTTTACTCATGAGGGCTTAGGCCCCCCTCATGTTCAAAAGCAATTTAGTTATTAGTTTTACATTTGAGAAATGATTTAATATTTCAATGGAAAATACGTGGGGAGAAGTTCCACTAAACTTGCTGTTTGTAGGTTATTAAACTGGTATCAAAACCATCCTAATCCTGTGTTTCTGGGTAGTCTGTTCTTTTTATCCTCAGTAAACAAATCAGTTCTTGCACTATCTTGATTACTCACTGGATTTGCATCAGGCATTTTAGGAAGGATGACATTCCCTAGATGAAGGAGAGCACGCAATACATCTTAGTTCATAATCCAGGAATCATTAAAATACTGAAGAAGCATGGGTCTCCCTGCATTTGTCTGCACCTCACAGAATACGAACAGAGGGGACATCTGAATTATGTAGGAGAAGAGGCTGATATGGCCTTGTACAGCAGAAGTTGTGACAGAAAAGGAAACCCTCGTCTCATGATGGTGAATGAGGTCTGAGAAGGTACACAGATCTTTTTGAGAATCATAGCTTCCAAAGATCATATCTAGTTTTAAAAGTCTGCCTTGCTAGGTCACTGATTGTTTCATAGTGAGTCAATGTGATACTCTCACAGTAAGCAAACTTCTATTGAAGTAATACTTATTTAAATCTGTAAAGGAGATAACAATGTTGCAAAATTTAAGCAAGCATCTCATTGCCACAATATCTACATAGATTACCATCTTAACAAAGACAAGGGGTAAAATGAAAATCATGTCTTTTTTTCTGTTGTTTTGCTTTTCTCTATGAAAATTCGAGGCAGCCCTTCAATTCCTCTGCTCAGTCAATCCTCTTGCCTTAGCCTCTCAAGTAGGTGGGACTACGGACATGTGCCACCATACTTGGTTTGGAGGACAACTCTTATCTCTGCTTCCCCAAGTTATACATTAGTAATCTTCAAAAAAGAACACTAAAAATAAAACAAAAAATAAAAAATCCCATTTTTACAATAAATAACTTAGATAATAGGGATTCAAGCTGTCACCCAAATTCATCTTACTCCTCTTCCACAGTATTAGTATTCCTATTTTTGTTGTTGTTGTTTTTGGTTGTGGGGCCTGAACTGGGCCTGGGTGCTGTCCCTCAGCTCTTCAGCTCAAGGTACCATAGCACCATTTCTGGGTTTTTCTACTTATGTGATCCTGAGTAATGGAACCCATGGCCTCATGCCTTACAAGGCCTATTTAAAAAAAAAGAATTTAGCTTATTTTTTATTTAAAAGTGATGTACAGAGGGGTTACAGTTGCATAGGTCAGGTAATAAGTACGTTTCTTTTGAACAGTGTCGGATTCCTTTTTTTTGCCAGTCCTGGGGCTTGAAATCAGGTCTTGGGCGCTGTCCCTGAGCTTCTTTTGCTCACGGCTAGTGCTCTACCACTTGAGCCACAGCACCACTTATGGCTTTTTCTGTTTATGTGGTACTGAGGAATCAAACCCAGGGCTTCACGCATGCTAGGTAAGCATTCTACCACTGTGCTTGGCAAGCATTCTACCACTAAGCCACATTCCCACCCCAAGAATTCCTAATTTTTATCTATGCACAAAACTGTGTGGAATTTTCTCATCCTTCCTTGCAGCTAAGTGTGATCATGTGACTAAATTCTTGCCAAAGAGATACAAGCATAAGTATTGTATGGTAGCTTCTGAAAAGCTTTCTTCCAAAGACAGATAGTACGTGCCCCATTTGTCTACTGAGGCTTAAACTTAGGGCCTCATATTTTCTCGTGACTTTTTTTTTTGCTCATGGCTGGTGTCCTTCCACTTGAGCCATGCCTTCAGTTCAACTTTTTTTTTTCTGGTTCATTAAGGGCAACTCAGTGGTTAGGTATGATGGCTCATTTCTATAATGCCACCATTTGGGAGAAAAAATAGGAAGAACAAGGTTCCAGGCCAGTGTTGGCAAGTTATCATTCCAAAACAAGGCAGAGAGGTGGTACCCACCTATAATCCTAGCCACTCAAGAGGCAGAGGTAGGAGCATTGCAGTCAGAGGCTGATTCAGGCAAAAATGCCACAGCCTACCTGAAAAACAAACTAAAGGCAGAAGAATTTGGGATCATGGCACAAGTGGTAGAGTGGTGGCGTACTTGCCTTTGAGCAAGCCCAAAGCTCTACGTTCAAATCCCAGAATGACAATAAACAAACACAAATTAAGAAAATAAGGGTAAATCAGTACCTAATAACTCTTATAGCTTGTTAGAGTCTAAGACCTAGAGCGCTATTGTCTACAAACCGCCTTGGTGTATAATTAGACTGAGGTTATAGCCAAAGTGTTCACTTGGGGATGAGAGGACAGGACATCAGGTAGAGCAGGCTTGAAGACCTACGAGACAAGCAGACAAGTCCATAAGTATGCAGTGGCTCGTGTGGCCAGCTGAAGGGTCAGACAGTTCTGGATTCACAGGTCATTCTGTGTTGTGCTTTCTTTTCTACTGTAAACCTGGATGAGAGCTACACGTGATTGCCTCAACCACGTGATTCCCTAGTGTGAATAGCATAAACTTTCCTCAGCTTTCTAGGAACTTCCAGAAGTTTGTGTTTTCTGGCTTTCTTTGCATCCATGAATCTGCATTCAATTGCACTGGCTGGGCTTTGCTCATTGTCAATCCAAACAAAACTGTCTTTAAAATATTAACTTGCTTTATTGTTATTATAGATGGATTACAATGACATGAGTCAGGTAATATGTACATTTCCTTTCGTCCAATGTCTTCTGTTCCCTCATTCTCTCCCAGTCCCTCCCTCCCATCTCCACCCACGAGTTGTGTAGTTCTCTTTCATCCAGTGTTCCGGGAACTCGCTACCGCACTTTATCACTCTTTTGCCCTTGAGTTCTGTGCCCTCCCCCACACCTTCCTGAAGATACACACATGAATAAAACATGCATAAAGAAGACAGAATTGTCAAAAACTAAAAACTAAAAAAAATCTTTTCTTTCCATATCTTGAAGTTTGTTTCAGTATGTATATTATTTTCTATAAATGCAAAGGCACTTAGGTATTGCGCCTTTGTATTTCTCTCCTAGGAGTATCGTCTTTTGGTCTCACCATGTGTATCTAGAATCCTATGTAATGTGTCATATCCTACTGTGCTTTAGATCTGACTTCTGTATATCAGCAAAACTGTCCTTTTATGAGCTACCCCCAGACATAAATTTACAAACATATGGAATTGGGTGGACTTGAGCAAACTGTTATGAGGTGTATGAGGTGCTCAATGCACTACTTTTTTACCTAATTTCCTTCTCCCCTTCATTCTTTACCTCAGAGAGAATGAAATTAAATTCTTTTATGCAGAGAGCATTTGCACTCATTTATAAGCTTTTGTTCAAGCAATTATGAGTATTCTCAAGCAGTTCATTCTCCTAATAGAAACACTATTACCAACCTGTAAGGCATACAATTTTCTCTACCATTACATTCTTTAAATTTTTAAATTTTCTTATGTAAATCAAGCCAAACATTTTTTTTTTTGTCAGTCATGAGACCTGAACTCTGGGCCTGGGCGCTGTCCCTCAGCTCTTCAGCTCAAGGCTAGTGCTCTACCACTTGAGCCACAGCGCCACTTCCAGCTTTTTCTGCTGATGTGGTGCTGAGGAATTGAACCCAGGCCCTCATGTGTGCTAGGCAAGCACTCTACCACTGAGCCACCTTCCCGGCACTAATATTTTTAAAAATAAAAATATCAATGTGATCCTTGCCACTTGTAATAAAATGAAAATGGCTACAAATCAGATCTTATATGATTTCCCTTTTTATTCTTTTTAAAGTTGTTATTATAAAAGTGATGTACAGAGGGGTTACAGTCAAGTAAGTCAGGTAAAGAGTGCATTTCTTTTTGGACAATGCCACTTCTCCTTGCCATTTCTCTCCCAGTTTTCCCCTCCCTTTCTTATTCAAACAGATTCCCTTTTTCTCCTCCTTAGATCCTGCAGCAGCTCCTAAACCTGACTGTGTATCTGTCAGTTAGAGATCTCTGGAGGATCGTTCTGCACTGACTTGCAGAGGTCCTAGTTCCGTAGATGAGGTTAGAGCCTAGGATTCTGTCTCCTAACAAAATTACTCAGGGATTTTAGCAATACTGATCAAACTAGCCTGTGCTGTGTACCATATTGGATGATTCAGACATAGAACACTCCCATTGTACGGCCAGTACTATTGGATAGTACTGGTCCAAGCCATTTACTGTACGAAGAATGTACACACGGTGTAGTGTTCAGTAAGAGTAGCTTTACCTCATCTTTCTTTTACTTTTTAGACTCTGACCACTTTGTTTAGCCTGTCACTCCCTATCCAGAAAACATTGGTAGTGTCAGCATTACTTTAACTGTACTTTTTGTGTCTTTAGCCTCAGTTTAGGGCTAAGATGTAGTACTGGGACCCTCTTTGCTTCTGGTAAGTGCTTCCTCTCCCACTCTTGTAAAAGACTCAGTCACTTGGAAGTTAATGCATTTTAGCCATTATCATTTTCTCCCTTCTTATTGCTCCCTACTACCTCATTCAGTGAAGACATTTACATGTAGTTCACACTATTCCTGCTACTTCAAACTTTGCTTCATTTGGAGAATGTCAACTTCTAGCTAACAATTGATCCTTTAGTTTCTTGACCTTTTTATCTTCAATAAAAACAGGAGCTAACACTTGCCAAACACCAGCCACTTGGTAAAAAATCAGCATGTTATGTATTAACTCATTTGATTCCATAAGATAGGTCAGTATTTTTATTGTCTCCATTTTACAAATGAGAAAACATGTAATTGGCTCACAGATATGCCAACATTAAGTACTAAAGGCAAGAGCTAAATTCGGGTGCTTTTGTCCTAGAGAGCACATGCTTCAGTATTACAAGTTTTTTTCTTCCAGCAATGGTGTTCATTCCATTCTACTGTTGTTTCTTCTTCCCCTGTCATGCTATGAGCCCTGTCCTCACTTCTGTCTACATAATCTTCACAGATTAAGCAATCCCATCAGTAGGGTAAAAAAAAATGAAAGTAACAACTGCTTATAGTTAAATTATCTTAATGCATTAACATCATCATCATCATCATCATCATTGCAGTATTGGAGATTGATTGCAGACTTTCACACTTGCTAGGTCAAGAACTTAACCACTTGAATTACACTTCCAGTTCTTTTGCTTTTATTATTATTATTTTTTGGTTGGTAGTGGGGCTTGAACTCTGGGCCTGGGCGCTGTCTCTCAGCTCTTCAGCTCAAGGCTAGCACTCTACCACTTGAGCCATAGCACCACTTCCTATTTTTTTTTATTTTTTTAAGATAAGTTTCATATTAACTTTGTCCTGATCAGTTTTGAACTGTAATCTTCCTCTTTGTCTCCTAAGTAGGTGATATTATAGGAGTGCAAAACCATTACTGGCCCAACCCAATTTAAGTGTAAGTGGTCCTTCCTTCCTTCCTTTTCTTTTCTTTTTCTGTCAGTCATGGGTCTTGAACTCTGGGCCTGGGCGCTGTCCCTCTGCTCTTCAGCTCAAGGCTAGCACTCTACCACTTGAGGCACTCTACTACTTGAGCCATAGCACCATTTCTGGAGATAAAAGTCTTATGGACTTTCTTGCCTGGGCTGGCTTTGAACTACGATCCTTAGATCTCAGCCATCTGAATAGCTAGGATTATAGGTGTGAGCCACCAGCTCCTGGCTCTTTTCTTTTCTTTCTCTTTTTTTTTCTTTTTTAAATTTACTGGTACTGGGGCTTGAACTCAGGGCCTTGATCTCTCACTGGCTTTCTTTTGTCACAGCTGGTGCTCTACCACTTGAGCCATGCCTCCAGACTGGCATTTTGCTAGAGATGGAGTTTCTCAGACTTTACTGACCAAGCTGTTTATAGGAGTGAGCCACTGGCATCTTGCTTAAATACTTATTTCTCATGACAAGTCTATTGAGAAGGTGAATATTATCACCAAATATAAATGCATATATAAACCAGAATGTAATGGTAGAGAAAATTGCATACCTTAGAGGTTGGTAATAGTATTATTATTAGGAGAATGAACTGCTTGAGAAAACTCATAACTCCTTGAACAACAACTTGTAAATGAGTGCAAATTCTCTCTGCATAAAATAAGAGAATTTAATTTCACTCTCTCTGAGGTGCAGAGAAAACCATGGTTTTATTAAATAGTACGTCCAAGGTCACACAGCTCATAAGTGGCAACGCCAGAATTTGAATCCAGACAGTTTTCATATTCCACATTCTTCTCTCTATTGCCATAAGGAGATAAATCTGAAGTTATAGGAAAAAGAATGATCCCCTACAACTTTCCCCCCTCCCCAGAGCCCCCAATATCCAAGCCTGACCTCAAGTTCAAGTGTTATTTGTTTTAAAAAATCCTGGATATTTGCCTCATAATGAGAACAATGAATTAGATCATTTCAATAATCTCCCTACTTGGTGTTCTGTTTGAATATAATGTATTGCTGTACTGCAAACCTTGGACTGTGTTATATAAATAGGACAGAGCTGAGCCTGAGAATTGGGAGATAATAAGCAGAGTATTTGAATGAAGAAAGCACAGGTATCAATTGCTTAGAGAGGCTGTTATAGCAAATAGAGAGGACAGATTTCTTTATATATGACAGTACTTGATGTGCTTAAGTGGGGAGTAGAACAACAGTTTTGGGTGGGGGGACGGATAGCTCAAAGGAGTAGTTTGCTCTGCATTCATGTGATGGCTTCTATGACAAGAAAAAAAGGAGTAAAGAAGGAGAGCAAAAAAAGGTATTCTTGGTATGGGGCCAGGGGAAAGGCAGCCTGGCTGAAACCCTTGTTCCCTTGGTCAGGAAGCAGCAATCTACGTAAACAGGAAGTAGAGAAGGCTGTGGGAGAGGAGAACTGACACAGATGGGTCTAAGTGGTTACATGCAAAAGAGATTCTGATACAAGCCCAGGGCTTTGCATGTCATACCCTAGCACAGTCCTGGGACTCCTCGCTTCATCAAAGTGTCTGTGCAGCATGTGCTGGGTCCTGTTTCCAAATAGATAAACCTTTGAGCTCTTGATTTTTGCCAGTTGCTGGTAGTTTTGTTTAATCTTATTTAATTATCTCAACATTCTGTGAAATTAGGAATAGGCAGAAAAGGGACATAATTGATTCAGAGGGATTGAGTTACCCTGCCCTAATCATTTAGATTATACCATCAGACAGCACTTTAGGAAGATAGTCTCCTTTTAGAAGAGTAGCTGTGTATAAACATAACCTATTGAATGTATTGAAAAGTAGAAGGGAGGTTTAAGAGAGTAAGTAGGGATAAAGGAGAAGAGGAGGATTAAGAGAGCAACAGGATGATATAACATGTATATTATAAACATGTGTGAAAAAGCACACTAAAACCCATTACTCTGTGTAATTAATACATATCAATAAGAATAAAAAACGATGGTGGCTGAGTGGTAGAGCACTTGCCTTGCATGCATGAGGCCCTGGGTTCGATTCCTCAGCACCATATAAGCAAAAAGAAAAAAGCCAGAAGTGGTGCTGTGGCTCAAGTGGTAGAGTGCTAGCCTTGAGCTAAAGAGCTGAGGGACAGCACCCAGGCCCAGAGTTCAGGCCCCATGACTGGACCCCCCCCCCAAAAAAAAGAAAAAAAGTTAATTAAAAAAAAAGAAAATAAATCAAAACCGTGTGTGTGTGTGTGTGTGTGTGTGTGTGTGTGTGTGTGTGTGTATGTGTGTGTATTATCTGTTTTTTAGATCAGAAATTTAAAATCAAGGTGCTATGCTCTTGAGGGCTCTAACAGAGAACATTTCCTTGTTTTGTTCAGCTTCTAGTGACTCCAGGTTTTTTGTCTTGTGGCGATATAACCCATCTCTGTTTCCATCTTCACATGACCTTTTCCTTTTTATCCTGTCTTCTCCTCTTCTCTCTTATAAGGATGCTTGCTGTTGGATTTAAGGCCCACCCGAATGATCTCATCTCAAGATACTTAATTTAATTACATCTGCAAAGACCTGTTGTCCAAATAAGGGCAAAAATTTTGGAGGTTTTGTATTAGGGCATAGACATATCTTTTTTGGAACCAACATTTAATCAACTATAAAGGGTATCATTATTAAGGTATAAACCAGATTTTATAGCATTTTCAAAACAACCATGGAATCAAGAGGGATGCTATCTTGGTTATAACTCTTATCTCCAGATATTTAAAATTAAAAGCATAAACTTCTCCAAAATGCCAGTCTATCCCACTGTCTCTGATTTCCCAGAGTGTGGCACAAAGCCATGTGGGTTTTTGAAACTGCCCTCTATGGGGAAATGTTATATCTCTCCTCTAATAAACACATTCACACATGGTTGAGAATTGCTTCTGAGAGGGAATGCTATGACCCTGGCTGATGGGTAAAGCCAATAGTATTATGCGTTTAGGGAAGAGCTTTTTAAAAAATCTACCAGTAGTGAAGATAGAGACTAAAAGTTGGATTAATCTGAAGAGCAGGTCCAGAACAAAGGGTCTTATTACTACAAGAGAATATCACTATTGTTCTTGGGAGATCTGTCTGAAACACAAACATACTCATGGCATTCTCTGCTTGAGATTTCTCACTGGCTCCTTCTCAATACAGAGAGAATTTCAGATGCCTTAACACAGCATACAAGAAGTCTGAAAGCGAGCCTGAGTCTTACCTTTCTAGATTACTTTTTACCACTCTCAAAGACTGTTTTCCTGATCAAATTCTTGCTATTTCCCAAACAAGTCATGTCCTTTATTGCTTTTTCTAGCCTTGATCAAGTTGTTCCATATGCTTGCAATGCTCTGTCCCCCTTTCTGCCTAGAAATTCCCATTGACACGCACGTAAAGACCACTTTTCCCGAACATACATTAGCAAATCTCTTTCCACCTTGCATCTCCCTCTGCTACGATTTCAAATACTCGATTCATGGGGGCTGTTTGCCTTGTGTTCTGTCTAATTATAGAACTTTGTCAAACTCACCCCAATGCCTCAAATTCATCTCCAGTGCCTCATAGGTGCTCAATAAATGTTTGTCAAAACATGAAAAGATAGCTTCAAATCTGAAATGCTTTGTTTGGCAACAATGGGATCCAGGCTTTGAATCTTTGTAAAGCCTCCATATTGGAGGAGAGCATTGGAAATCTTGGCAGAGGTGTAAGAAAAGGGAGTGGTAGGAAATGAACAGAGGTTTTCAGTTTGGAGAAATAGTATGCGTGGTTTGAAACAGATTGAAACCCCTCAGTTCATTCTCCCATCTTTGGCATGAAAACTACTGGAGTATCAGTATCAGTGACAACTCATCAGAAATGGTGGGGATGACAGATGTGCTACAACTAGAAAGTACCAACTCTGACATGGGGAAATTATACAATTGATGGATGACTGGAAGGAAAGTGGACAAAGGGAAGCATATGTGGCAGATGAGAGAAGAGGGATTTAATGCTGGGCCTGCACTTACATATCAGTGAAGTCTATTACTTTCTTAGTATCTGCCTTTCCCAAAGGGGAAATCAGAAGAAAAGCAATGGAGGCTGGTAGGAGTATTGCCAGGCTTTGCAACTTTTAATTTTGGGTCTCACTCTAATCAGATAATTTTGAAATAGGTTTGAAGAGCAAGTTTACTTTGAATGAGAAAACAAATCACAACAAAATCTTGGAAATATAAGTTATTTTCTATTTAAGATCTACTTAATGCAGCTTACAAGAGATGCTAATACATCAATACTTGCTGACTGTAATCTGGCTTCTTTTCCCCACCTACAAGACCCCATAACTTCCAGCACTTACAGAGACCCATGTAAGTGAAAATCTCTGAAGCTTAAGCATTGTTAGCGTCTCAATAAATTCCCCTCTGGACAGAGAGCAAGTGAAAACAGCAGATGTCCATTTCTTAATAGCAGATTCCTCATTTTAAAGAATGGAGGGCTGGACATACATCCAAGTAACTCTGCTCAGGCCACCACATCTGGGGAACTTGGGTCTTGGCAGTACAAGTGGTCATCATTTTGTACTTTGTGGCACTGGCCAAACCCAGCTGGATTTTTGCTACACTGACTTTAACAGCTCTGCACTCACGTAATTCAGTGCTTTAAAAGGCCATGTTTTATTTGGCACTGATGCTTTCAACAAACTTACAGGGACTTTTGGACCTGGGAGCCAAAAGCTGAACCTGTCCTGCCACAGCTTCTGGCCATGTTAATTTCCTCCTCCTTTTTCTCTTCACCCTTTTCCTCTACATCTAACTTCTCTTCTTTCTCCTGTTTTCCTTCCTCTCCCCACTCCTGCCTTCTCCTTCCTTCTTCTCTTCCTCTTTGATTGTTTTGACAGATCACTGAGTTCAGACAGCACATCACACATGAGGCCTAAATTATGAGCAAATTCCATTGACGTCAGGACATGTACATCCAGTGAACTTGGCACAATTTTTGGCATCTCTAAGCTGTGTCCTTTTCAGATGCAGACAAGTGCCTTCAGGGCAACAGAGGCATTCCAGATGGTGGTGTGCAGATAGACTCCCCAGCAACACTGCCTCCCATCTGGGCCAGCGCCCGGAATGCCACAGGCCACTGTCGGCACATCCCCACAGCTGCTGTTGACTCTTGGAAGGAGTGCAGCAAACATACTGTGACTTATCAGAGGAAGCCTGCAGATGATTAACTCTGAGTCCATTATAAGCTGTATTTCCACCCAAGTGGACTCCAGGCTGAGGGTAAAGCAGAGTAAGAGAGAAGGCAGACAGTGGAACACCAGGAGTTTGGCAGTAATTGTTAAGTGCTTTCCCCAGCAAAGGAGGCACAACAGTAGGAGAAAATTACAAAAAGTTTTAAGATAGAAAACATGGGACGCTGCTCTGTTACTCACAGTGTATGTGAACTTGATGGGTAGTGGTAGCTATCTGCTGGGACATTCTTCCTACCCCTTTACTTTCCCAGCCTCTTTCCTTTGAGGGCATTTCTTTTCCGCCCCATTTGGGCTCAGGGCTCTATCCTTGTACCCCAACCCCTCTCTTTCCTGTCCTCAGTGACAAAATCCAAGAAGGTCAATTACAGTGTTCCATACCTGGAGATAGTGAATAAAACTCAGGGTGTATGTAAATTATTACAGCCCTTCCTTGAAAGTTCCATAAATTTTGGAATGATATCAATGCCATATAAGAATGTTAATATATCTTACCAATGACAAAATAAGAAAGGAAAATATCTGTCATAGTAGCTGGAAGAAAGGTGACATCCAAAGTCAAAAGTTAGGCCTCTGCTTTTCTGAATCGCTGCCCCAACTACCTAGATTTATGGAAGCAGTGTGGGGTTATACATACGCGAAATTTCCTTGCAGCTGAACTGTGTTGTTTTCCGAAGGGTAAAAGGACCTCTTTTTTCAAAACCCCCCAAACAAAACATGTTATTTGCAAACTCTTCTAAAATATTTCACATACTTCTCACTTGGAAAATAGAAGATGCCACATTTAACCTCTTCTGGATGGTGCAGGGTCTTTAAAGCAAGGGTCAATTAATGTGCTGTGCAATCCTATAGTTTAGGACTCTGTTCCAGCATGCACTTCTTAGATTTTTGTCTGCTTATCCAAGGCATCACAGGGCAAGCTTTCAACAAAAACAAACTTAAGGTATTCTGACCTTATTCATAGTCAACCCTCATAGCACTCTGTCTTATATCCCCCCTTTCTGGTGTGTTCTTGAACTCTGTTGGCTCCTGAACTTCTGCTTGATTCCTGCTTTTAACCCAGCAGTTTCCCTTTAGATCTCACCTGAGATAGAGCTGCTCAAAGACTGACCTTTGGTCCTTTTCCTCATCTGCCATTCTGCCTTTGCCCTTGGGCCCTGTTTTGCTTCCAGCTGGCAATAATATTGAGCCAAGATGGGGTCTCATGACAAGGGATCAGATGTTAGTGTTTCTCCTTTCACATGGTTAAATGGAGCAGGATCATTTATTACAGGGACAAACAACCTTGTTCATACCACAGAAACCCCTAGGGTAACGTTTAAAATAGCTGGGGATAGCAGAAGGATTATAGAAAGTAGTAGTAACCCTACTTTGGTAGGAATATTTTAATGAGGCAGTATGGAGCTCAGTTTCCTAGGGAGTATCAGTTACATTCTTTTTGTTGATTAATTGAGTTACAAATACACCTCAGGAATTGTGAAATTTTCAAGCTACACAGATAGCTGACTGTTAGCTAATATTGTCCCCAGGCCTCACTTTCTCTTGTTGCTCCCCTGCTGACCCATGAACCCAAGGCTTCTAAGGAGATAACTTTTTGTTTTCTTCTTCAGTTGTGGGGCTTGAACTCTGGGCCCGGGCACTGTCCCTCAGCTTTTCAGCTCAAGGCTAGCTCTCTACCACTTGAGCCACAGCTTTGGAGATAAGAGTCTCATGGCCTTTCCTGCCCGGGCTGGCTTTCAACCATGATCCTCAGATCTCAGTCAGCCTCCTGAGTAGCTAGGATTACAGGCATGAGCCACTGGCATCCCGCTGGCTCTTGCACTTTTCAGTGGTTAAGAGGAACAAATACAGATATGCTAAAAGTTTTAGTCATTGTGAATGAATAGATGCTTTTGTTTTAATCTATAGGAAACATTGCAAGGGTGAATCACATCAAATGGGAATCTTGAATTTAGTATGAAAATTTCAGCCTTGTTTTGAGAACTTTAGAGAAACCTAGTCAATATGATGTTTTTAACAATTTACAGAGTAGTTGTTTCCTCTTTCTTCTTTTAGATGCAGCCCCTTAACCCTAAGTGAACGTACACAGAAGCCCAGCCTGGAGGCCCCATTTCTGATAAACCACACAGAAATTTGGCTCTTTTGCTACCCCTCTTGCATACTCCATGTCCTGACCCTGTGATCCCATATGTATTTTAGTATAATGGTTCTCAACCCTAGCTACACAGTGGAATCACTCCAGATAACAAAAAAAATCAGAGCCAGGTATGGAGGCTACTCTTGTAATATCAGCATGCAGGAGTCTGAAGCAGGAAGTGAAAGACTTTGCCAGAGAACCATGCAGACATCCAGGTACAGAGAACAAAGAAAGGTTTATTGCCGGGAAAGGGCCCAGCAAAACCCCTTCTCACAAGGGAGAAGTGAGAAGAAGCACCAGCTATTGTCTGAGGTGACCTATATAACCTAGGAGGTTTAGAAGGGGCTAGATGGGGCTAGGAGGCGGAGACCCTGGTGTGGACGTGTGGGCCAGGGGCTTCATCATGGTGGACTAGGATTTATGGCTGCTGTCCAAATAATAGATAAGGGGTCCTGCAGGTGCCCAGACCTGAAGTTCACTCTAAGGGGCTCTTGCTGCCTTAGATGGTGGTATTTGCCCCAGAGAATTGCCATCCCAAGGTAAAGGGGGTTGGAAGTTGATTATGTACTGCCTTTACTACATGGACCTAGTGTTGCCTAGGAAGGGAGCATGCTAAGCTGTGGAGAAGGGAAGGAGTGGGCTAAGCTATGGGAAGGAAGCTCATTTCACTAACAGGAAGAATACTAATTTAAGCTAGCATGCGCTACAAAGTGAACTGAAGGTCTTCTTGGGCTACATAATGAGACCTTGTCTCAAAAAACCAAACCAATTGGGTGGGGGTGGGGTGGGGGGAGGATGGGAAGGGATGGGAAGGGAAACAAAGGAGGAGGCTACAATGCTTGATAAGAAATGTACTCATTATCTTGCCCATGTAATTGTAACCCCTCTGTACAGTATTTTTACAATAAAAACAAACAAACCAAAAACCAAAACCAAAACCAAAATATTGATGTCCAGGTACAAGCAAAACCAATTAAATCAGAATTAGACTTCCCTTCCCTCAACATTGTATTTAAAAAATTCAAGGACACAAAAAAATTGAAAAATGTCACAGAGCAGGATACTCTGTGGATTCTACCAATAGCATTCCATTATATATCCTTATCATCTAGTAAAAATTTTATATCTATCTATAGATCTATCTACATCCTTCTAACTAGCTGCCAAATATCTTACTTTTTTATTTTTATTGTAAAAATACTGTACAGAGGGGTTACAATTACATGGGCAAGATAATGAGTACATTTCTTATCAAGCATTGTAGCCTCCTCCTTTGTT
>NW_012267399.1:2849881-2870194 GCF_000151885.1 Dipodomys ordii | reverse complement strand
GAGAGAGAGAGAGAGAGAGAGAGAGAGAGAGAGAGAGAGAGAGAGAGAGAAGGAACAGCGTTTTGTCCACAGGAAAATACTTAGGAGATTCCTGTATTCCTGTCAAGAACACTTGCTTACTTTTCTTCACCTTCAGAAGACCTTCCTTCCTGTAGGAACTGGTGTAACTTTTAATTTTTATCTTTATTTATTTTAGGAACAGGTGCTTTACCACTTGAACCAGAATCCCAGCTATTAACCTTCTTCTTCTGAAGAATCTTCTCTTTGCTGCTGCAGCCATCATCGATATTCAATATTCCCTTCTTTTAAGTGTTGCTTAATATCATGGCCATGCATCCAACCACAGATTAAATACTATTTAATTTCATAATCTTTTCACTTAAGGAAGAGAGGAAGCATGAATTTCAGATTCATTACCACCCTTCCCTGCTCTCCACTTTTGATGCCTCTTAGGGCCTTCTTGTTTTTATCCTATTGAACAGGGAAAGAGAAACACCTTAAGAAACCTGGCATCAGGGCCAGGGAGAAGGCAGGGTATTTCTTACTCGCTGTTTTCCTGCTTCCTGTGGAGTCTGGCAGTCTCCCACGGGGCAACCTCTCCCTTCCTGGTCCCAGTTCTACTTGGGCAGTTCCCCTGTTGGTTTTTGCTTCATCTGCTCACCAGCCTAGTCTTCTGGGGTGTGGTAACACCTCCTACTTCCAGTATCACCCATGCAATTAGGAAACAGTGATTTTTTTTTCTAATCTGTGATTGCTTCACCATTCTCTGTTTGGCTTCTTCACTTTCTTACTCATCTGTTATAAACAATTCATCTTCCTCCGATAGACTTTCTTTTCCTAGCTAGATCTCAGCTGATACCATGAATAGTGGAAAGAACAGAGGCTTGGAAGAAAGAGGGACCTAAGTTTGGATGCTGTTGCTTATTCTGTCTATGAACTTGCTTTGGTAGCCCAAACATCCTCGACTCAGCTTTCCAAACATTGGAATTACCCATGGATACCACCTCACCTGGCTAACATATCATAGTGTTTCCTTTGTGACCTAGTTGTTTAATACATTACTGCTTTGTTTTGTGCACTACTTCCTCAAATTTCATAAATAACTTACAGAGTCCTACTATGTGTTCCTATTATGTGAGAACGATTAGGTTAGCAAATGTTTTAGAAAGCATGATGGAAATACAGCCATTTCCTTCAATGTGCTAACAATCTAATGGGAATGAGAGAAGTGACAGCCAAGTCTGTGGAAAGACATTTTGATAAACACACCAAACTGAGGCACCAATGACACTGATGAGCTTACAGGGGAAGAGTCTGCCTGGGAATATAAGGTACAACAGCAGAGAGGAGAGGGAACTCTTGCTGACTTTAAGAGAAAATTTTCATTAATCAAAGAGGGGAAGGAGATTTCAGGCTAAATGTATGACATGTGATAGGTGGAAGAACTATGCTCATGCATGCACATCCACAGCTGTACTTCTGGTAAAACTAGTATTGTTTGCTGGACTTGAATATTTTTTTTAAATACCTGTTTTTTTTTATTGTGAAAATACCATAAGATGGGTTACAATTACACAGGCAAGGTAATGAGTACATTTCTTATCAAGCATTGTTGCCTCCTCCTTTGTTTCCCCTTCCCATTCGTTCCCATCCTCCCCCCCCTCCACCAAAGTTGTAAAGTTCGTTTTTCCACATAACGACTTGTACATCTCATTGTTGCAATGGGTCTACCTGTATCCCTATTTAAACAATTTGTTTTTTCCCTTCCCCTCCACAAATTATACCAACATCAAATACAGTGAAAGCAGGGGTTATACCGTGGGGGAGGGACATACAAAGCAACAACAACAACATGTTAGAAACAATTGCAAGAGAGAAGAACCATTTGAATCCTTATCTTGGGTTCATTTCATCTAACATCAACTTTTTCTGTTGGTTTTTGACTCAGATTTTTTCCCCTTTTTCTTATATACACTTTTTCCTTATGTATTTCTCTAGATTTTGCTTTATGGAGACACATCATATTAGCTAGACATTGTTGCTATGATAAATACCCAAGTAAAACAAAAAGGAAGAATTAGTCTCAGGCGCTGGTGGCTCATGCCTATAATCCCAGCTGCTCAGGAGGTTGAGATGTGGGGATTGGGGTCTGAATCCATCTGGGGCAGGAAAGTCCACAGACTCATCTCCAATTAAACACCAAACATCCAGAAGTGGAGTTATTGCCAAGAGGTAGAGTGATAGCCTTGAGCAAAAAAGGCCAGGGACAGTGCATAGGCCCTGAGTTCTAGCCCCAGGACTTGCAGAAAAATAACAAAAAGGAAGAATTACTTATTTGGGCTCCTAGTTCGAGGTTTTAGTTTACCATGGCAGGGAGGGTGTGGTGAATCAGAGCAACTCACATCATGTTGGCCAGGAAGCAGAGAGAGAGAGAGAGAGATCATGCAAGCTTGCTTCCTCCTTATCCCGTTCTAATTCCATCTGTGTGTCCAGCCTATGGGATGATACTGCCCACATTCAGGGCAGGTTTTATCTCCTCCTTAGAGAATCCTCTCTGTAGATACCATCATAAGCACATCAAAGACAGACTTTACTAACTTCCTAGGTGCTTCTCAAGTTGGAAATCAAGATTAACCATCACACATATGAAATGTGAATTTTGTGTTTACTAAGAGCAAATAAAATTCTCACCTTCACCTTTCTGAGCCTCATAATGTTTCCACAAGAAAGTGTCCTTGTAGACCAGCACCCAATCCAGGTCTAGACTTGACTTACCATTGCCTTTTCTCATCCTTGTGAGACCAGGACCTTGATTACTACTGATCATGCCAAGAGCAGACTTGTACTTTTGCAGGCTTAAGTATCTTAAAGAAAGTGAAAGAGGGGAAAGGAACAGATTATAACAAGGAGTTCTAAGCTAGAATCCTAGAACAGGGGTTCCATAAATTAGGTCTGGCCACTCACCCAATAATGGTGAAGGACAGAGAATAGAGATTTATTACATGGTCATACCATGAGAAGAGGCACAGTTAGATCAATACATCTTTCAGGTACAAACATGAATTTAGGTTTAAAAAAGGAATTGGGGCAAGGGGCAAGACGTATACATAGTTATTAAACAGTCCAGGGAAAGTATAGCCTGATAGATTGTTATCATAGGGTTCTGGAGAAGTTATCAGTGTCATCACTTGACCTGAAGCAGTTTGATCAAGAAAGTTACTGACTTAGGAGTAGGTGGGCTGTCCTGTAAGATTCAGCAGTATATTTCCTTGGGGATAGTTTTAGTTTCCTTATTCCTGGAAGAAAGGGACTCAGAATATGTGAAATAGAGGCAAGGATGCCAAGTATTTATCTGGCTTTTAGTAATCTGTAGGCCAAAGTAAGGAGTCAGTGCTTTTTAGCAAAAACAGTTGTCAAGTACCTATTGTATTATTTATATTTGATTTTTTTTTGGGTCCGGTCATAGGGCCTGAACTCTGGGCCTAGGCGCTGTCCCTCAGCTCTTCAGCTCAAGGCTAGCGCTCTACCACTGGAGCCACAGAGCCACTTCTGGCTTTTTTCTTTTTGCTTATGTGGTACTGAAGAATCGAACCCAGGGCCTCAGGCATGCAAGGCAAGCGCTCTACCACTGAGCCACCTTCCCAGCCCCAAGCATACTCCCAGATTCTTTTTCTTTTTGCCAGTCCTGGGGCTTGAACTCAGGGCCTGGGCATTGTCCCTGAGCTTTATATTTGATTTTCATCATATACCATGTTCTTCATATTAAACTATTGAAAATCCCGCCTCTCTTTAGTGTAGTGTTAATACCAGGAAGTCTCTCTCATGAATGCTATGCCATATAGAAAGAAATATTAGGACTGAGGCATAAGTATTTTTCCATAAAATATGCAAAATGTTTACCATAGTACCTAAAATAAAGTTGGTATTCAGTAAGTGTTGATTATATAGCAAAATAATTGTGAAATTGAAATGAAAAAAATATTTTCCAGTTTGTTGTATATAGGCATTGCTTTAGTCGAAACCATAAATGGTAAAAAAGGAAAACCATTGGCAACATTGGATTTTTCTGTTTTGTATTTTTTGTGTGTTTTGTATTTTTTCTTTTATAGTTAAACACTATGCCTTAAATTTTCCTTTAAATGACCATTTATGAGTACAGTCTGCATCAGACATGAAGTACTCAGACAAATGAACATGATTACATCAGGTATGAAATTTTGTTCTTGGTTATCAGGACCACATATTGTAATAATCTTAATCTTTGGTATAACACTCTTTCCTCAGTGATTTACTCTTTTGTTCCTTCTTTCCTTCCTCCTCTTTCCCTGTCTTTCTATTCCCCTTGTTCTCTGCCTCCTTCCTAACTTGCTCCCTCTCTTAGGAAGTCTTAAATTTCATTTTTGAGTAGAGTAGAACTCTAGGATTCTCTAGAACTTAACCAGGAATTTCTTTATTTGTTGTGCTGGATTTGGAATATGAATGTGACAGACTTTCTATGTCTTGAGGGGGGAAGAAAAAACCCCTGATATTTCTTTCATTTTCCCCTAGAAGTCTAAGTGTATCTCCAAAGCTCAAAGAAAGGGAGTGGTTTTGACTCAAACTTTGCCCTATTAGCCAACCTCAGGGAGTCTGACAGTAGACAAGTCTGATGTGGTTTGAAGTTTCATTATGAAACTTCTGTGTAGTTCTGCTTTTCACCCAGTTGTGTCATAGGAAAACAACCAAAACATTCATTTCAGTTTCTTCTAACCATTTGCTTGTAATAACAGAGATACACAATTAGCATTTAAGTATTCTATATTGCAATAAGTAATTTATCTAAGAATGTTGACGCTGTATACTTACTCATAAGTCAGCTTAAAACTATTTCATTCTTTTCCATTAGCTATGACTATGTGTGTGTTTGTACCTATATTCATATATACTACATCCATCCATCCATATAGTTATCCCTTGTAATCCATGGAACATTTGTTCCAGGACCTATCCTGGAGGTTGGGATAAAATCTGGAGAGGTTCAGATGTCTTGTATAAAATGGTGAAGCATTTGCATATAAACCTATGTTCATCCTTCCATATATTTTAAATAATCTCTTGATTACTTATACAACTTAATACAAAGTAAATGTTACACAAATAGTTATAATATATTATTTAGGGCATAGTGACAAGAAAAAAAGTCTGTCCATACTCAATACAGGTACAATTTTTTTTTCAAATATTTTGATCTGTAGTTGGTTGAATCCAAGGATGAGAAACCCAAAGATATGGATGGCTGACTGTTCTACATACAATACCATACATCTACAGAAAATACTTACATTAAAATGCAAATAAAATATTAGGACTTTGAATTAGTATTACTATTATTTTTGGTGCTGGTCCCCGGGCTTGAATTTAGGGCTGGAGCAATGTCCCTGAACCTTTTCTGCTCAAAGCCAGTGATCTACTGCCTGGCCCATAGCTCTACTTTCATTTTTGTTGTTGATAAAAGGCATGGGGCTGATATTACCCATGGAAGATAAACTCCATCAAGATAGATGGAGGTAGGGAAAGAATGTAGGGTACTAATGACTCATTCTCAATGTCACAAAATATACAAGCACACAAAACTGAATTTTAAAAAGTTAATGTAAATAGAATTTTGAAAAGAAGACTTGACAAAATAGAGCTTAGAGTCTAGCCTGTAATTTTACTATTTATTTATTTATTTATTTATTGCAAGCTAGAATTGTCCACAGTCTTGTGAATGCTATGCAGGTGCTCTACTGTTAAGTCATACCTCCAGTCTCACACAGTTTTTAAGAGGTATATTAACTCACATGGTGGTCATAAATAAAGTTAGGAGTCAAAAGTCAATTGGTTCTATATGTGTCTTATGCAGACTTCCAGAGTTTTTGGGTAATCAGTACCACATTTCTCAGATTTCAAAACAATTATACTGGAATACACAAAATAAGCAAAGTTATGAGAACCTATACCTAGTGTAATTTAACCCAGTGGTAAGCTGGAAGAAAAATATTTTGGTATGTTTTATATAAAAATGTTGAGGCAGCTGGACACAAAGGAGAAACATAGTTGTCTAATCCTAGCTCTCTTCCACAGCTAATAATTATTTTTTGATTGTTTTCTACAAACTTTTAAAAAATTTTATTTTATTATAAAAATGCTGTACAGAGGGGTTACAGTTACATGAGTAAGAAAATGAGTACATTCTTTTTTTGGGGGGTGGGGTCCGGTCGTGGGGCCTGAACTCTGGGTCTGGGTGCTGTCCCTCAGCTCTTCAGCTCAAGGCTAGTCCTCTACCACTTGAGCCACAGCGCCACTTCCGGCTTTTTTCTTTTTGCTTATGTGGTGCTGAGGAATTGAACCCAGGGCCTCAGGCATGCAAGGCAAGTGCTCTACCACTGAGCCATCTTCCCAGCCCAAAAATGAGCACATTCTTGTCGAGCACTGTTACCCCTTTCCTTGTTGTTCTCCCCAAATCCCTTCCCTCCCCCTCTTCCTTCGCTTTACCCCCCCACCAAAGTTGTAAAGTTCATTTTCAATACACTGTCTTGTGGGTATCCTGTTGCAATGGGTCATGCTGTGTCCTTGTTTCAGCATTTTGTTCTTCCCCTTTCCCTCCCCAAATTAATGTATATACAAGATGCAGGGTACCAAAATCAAGTACAGTGACAGGGGGAAGAACATATAGAGGAAACAAAAAAATCACCTAGTGCATTAAAAACAACAAAGAAAGACCTCTTGTGTCCTTATCTACACGCTTTTAATATGAATTTCATATTAACAAAATCAACATTCCTCTACTACAATCTATTGCTTTCACTTAACAGTCTGCGTATGCATTCTTATGTTCCTCCAGTAAACACCTATTATGTATCTATTATGAGGGAAAGAACTTTGCTGCTCATAGTATTAGCACATGGCTCACTTGAAATTGTCACTAGGATATGTCACCAAGGTTTATGTAACAAAATGAAACTGCTATGGGAAACTTTGATTTTATTTACAAAATGAATGAGTTTAAAGTTAAAGAGCAAACAGCCCTCAGTGTTCAAAACTGCTCTAGGCCAGCCTGTACACTGCCACTAGTATAATCTTTTAACTTAACTATGTTCTTGTTGCTCTCTCTTTGAAAAATCTTTGAGTGAATTCTCATTCACTACAGGATTTATTCCAATTGCTTTAGCATGGTATTTAAGAGCCTTTATAATCTGGTATTAGCTGTTTTTTTTTTCTTTTTCAGGTTCATCTCTGCAATTATCACATGTTTCTGCCAAATGCGATTGCTAGTCTAAATAAACCAGGCATGCTCTTTTAATGTCTATGAACTATTGTACATGCTATCCCATTGGTTGCAATATTGTTATTCACTTCTCCACTTAGTAAATCCCTTTTCTCTCCAGTTCCTAATTCAGCTACTATCTCCTCTAAAAGGTCTTCTTCAATCATTAGGCAGATTTAATCCTTTTGTTTTCTGTTCTTGGCTGTGTTGTTGGTATATTTTGAAATTCCTTCTCTCCTTTTTTTCTACTTTCCCTGTGTCCTCAGAAATTGACCTCTTTACATAGCAGTAGTTACTCTTTCTGGTGCATTGGAATACTGAGAAGATTTAGAGGAAGCTCTGAGGAAGAGTGATCATGATAGTAAAGCAATATTTTCCTCACTTTCTTTCCTCTTGGCCTTGAATTGTAAGCGGTTGCATTAAAATACCCAAACAAATTTCCCATCACCTAGTTCTCTTCTGTAAATTTTGTTTCTGGATTTTGGTAATAAGACCTCTTTGCCCCATCAGGCTTAGGGGAAGCAGCATTTTTTTTTCAGTGTTAATGCTTCCTTATCTTTAACTCTGCCTATACTTTATAAATACATCTTTTATTAGACTTTCTTTAATCACTCCTTTTGAATATGTCATCTGTTTCCTATCCTGAAGGGCCCTCTCTTGTGTGGCCATTTAGAAATGTCTCTTCCTTTTTAAAAATTATATTTTATTGTAAAGATGTTGTGCAAAGGGGTTACAATTATCCGAGTAAGGTAATGAGTACATTTTTTGTCGAGTATTATCACCCCCTTGTCTCCTTTGCTGTTCTACTATCCCTGCCCTCACCCATCTTCCTCACTCCCCCACCCCCAAAGTTGTAAAGTTAATTTCCAATATAGTGTCTTTTGGGTATTATTGTTGCAATGGGTCATCCTGTGTCCTTGTTTCAGCATTTTGTTATTACCCTTCCCCTCCCCAAATTAGACAAATGTATATACAAGATGCAGGGTCCCAAAATCATGTACAGTGACAACAGGGGATATACCATAGGGGGAAGAACACACAAAGGAAACAAAAAGTAATCACATAATACATTAAAAACAACAACAAAGAAAGTCCTCGTGTCCATATCTTGGGGTTCATTTTGCTTAGCATCATTTATATGATCATATGTACATAGCTTTTGAGCTTTTCTGCTCACCTGATAAAATTATCCTAGACATTTCCTCTGGGGCTTGAATTCAGGGCCTGGGCACTGTCCCTGTGTTTTTGCTCAAGGCAACTGACAGCTCAAGTTAATTGCAGATAAGGGTCTCATGGGCTTTCCTACCCCAGCTCCTTTTGAACTGCAATACTCAGATTTCAGCCTTCTGAATAGCTAGGATTACAGGCATGAGCCCCTAGTGCCTGGCCCTAGAAATGTCTTTAGTTGAAGACATTCATTTAACATGCATTGCATTCCAGATATAGTGGCTTACCTGCTTGTTTCTCCCATTAAATTACTTAAGGGCAAGTCTGAATCCAGGTTAGGGACTATTGTGGCTGGATAGGAAAGAGTCTTTCTTTCTTACAAGGGTTTTGAAGACAGGGTAGCATATTCAGAGGCTAGATGGAAGAGCAACCTCTGTAAAATGCAGTTAAACCTAAGGGACATTTATCAGGTAAAGATCTCCATGTCAGCCTTGCCCATAGAGATCTAAAGTCTGAGATACTTGTCCTAGCAGTTGCCACTTGGCTGACAGGGCTCCTAATTTCATCTAGTAAGAAGCTAAAAACTATAAATGAAGGGGTAACGAGTTTAGTATTTACATAAGATTTCTTAAACTTCCATAACTGTTAGGAGCTGAGAGTTGGAGGATCACAATGAACAGTACTTCTTCTCTGTAATTTTTTTGCCTTAATTTTCAACAAATTGAGAAAAAGGATTAGGACTCACAAAGGCTAAAATTATGATAATAGTCATGATAGCTCAAACTTCTGAAGTACTTACTTTATGACAAGCATTGAGTACCTTATATGTATCAACTGACTCTTCTCAACAATTCCATGCACAGATACTATTAGTTTTAGTCACAGACAATGCTGAGTTTATATAGGCTTGCTTACATGAGATCTGCCTCTATGAAACTTAGGGCATGAAAAAACAGAACAGAAGTTCTCTTCTTTGGCGAAAGACTTGTTTCTGAGAAAGGAAAGGAGTGGAGAGGAGAAGAGAAAAGAGGAGAGGAGAATGGCCTTGATGTAGTATGCTTACTTACTTCTTTTTTGGCAGTACTGGGGCTTAAACTCAGGATGTTGCACCTGATAGACAGGTGCTCTGATATTTGAGCCAACTATCAGCCCCATTTTTTTGTCAGTTGTAGGTCTTGAATTCAGGGCCTAGGCATTGTCCCTGAGCCTCTTTGTATTCAAGGCTAGCACTCTACCACTTGATCTACAGTACCACTTCTGGTTTTTGAGTGGTTAACTGGAGATATGAGTCTCATGGGGACTTTTCTGCCTTGACTGGCTTTGAACCATGACCCTCAGATTGCAGCCACCTGAATAGCTAGGATTACAGGCATGAGCCACCAGTGCCTGGATCCCCACCCCTCACTTTTTAAAAATAATCATCAATAAGATTAAGAAATCTCTCCATTCCTAGGAAGAAAATTGTTGAGAGGTAGAGGAAGTTTCAGAACCCTAAGCAGGGTAGAAATACCTTCCGCCTAGATAGAAGGGAACATCAGGAATTCAGTAGAGATTGTTTTTCCCAGTGTAGCATCTCTATATTTATTACAATTACGGTTCCCAGTATCAATGCCACATTGATACTGTAATTATTTGCTTATATGTCTCTATTTCCTTTTTTCTTCAAGTATGTGCCTTTTAACAGCAGAAATCTTTTTCTGTTAATCTCCATTTCAAGAGGCTCAATACTTACTTGTGAAAAGAATAAATGACTAGATGTTTCTACCTAGCTTTTAAAAAATTAAAAAATAATTTAATATAAGAGTTAAGAGTCTGATGCTGTGCACTGGTGGCTCACACCTGTAATCCTAGCTACTCAGGAGACTGAGATCTGAGGATCGGGGTTCAAAGCCAGCCTGGGCAGGAAAGTCTGTGAGACTCTTATCTCCAATAAACCACTAGAAAACCGGAAGTGGTGCTGTGGCTCAAGCGGTAGAGCGCTGCCTTGAGCTGAATTGCTGAGGGACAGCGCCCAGGCCCAGAGTTCAAGCCCCATGACTGACAAAAAAAAGAGTTAGAGTCTGGCTTAGCAGTACTCTGTCAACCTAGAAAATGTAAGACCAAGTGCAAACTCTAGTACTGTTAAAAAATATTTTCAGTTTAGAATTCATAATTGTTCAGTCAGGCACCAGTGGCTCACCCCTATAATCCTCAACTACTCAGGAGGCTGAGATCCCATAAACTGTGGTTTGAGGCTAGGCTAGGCAGAAAAGTTGACTTAACTGTATCTCCAAAATAACAAGCAAAAAGCAGGGCTGGAGTAAAAGGCTCTGTGTTCAGACTCCATAATACCCCCCACCTCAAGATTGTTAGCTCAGAGATAAATTAATTGATGCATACTTCATCCACTTGGTTTATGTTCAGAATCCCAGGAACTTAGTTTGACTTCATCTTTAGTCTCTGCATTGTCTGGCTTTAATATAGTTACACACACACACACACACACACACACACACACACACACACACACACACACACACACACACACACACACACACACACACACACACACACACACCACAAAGCAAACTGGACAAGTAGAAAGAAGATTCCTGTTACTGCTGCTCTGACACATGGGTTTCCTGAAAGTGGACTCAGGAAAGGTATATGGAATAACACAGCCTGAATGTTGAGGAGCACACTATCTGGCAGAAAAAAGCTCGGTGTACATAGAATATGGGCTTTGATGTTACCCTGGTTTTAGAAACCTACTTTGTAACTTACTAGCTATGCAACATTGAGCAGATTAAGTTTGTAACATAGCAACTATATTCTAGTTGCTCTTGGGCAATTACCTTCTGTGAGGACGTCATCTGCTTCTCAGAAAGACTCCCATTTGACTGCTTTAATGGAATTACTCATGCACTAGCCCATAGCCTCCTTTTCCATTTTTGAAATGTGCCTGCTTTATCTTCAGACATCAGATTCTGCCATCTGATAGCATGTGACTATCGAGAAATGTGATTATTCATCTTACTTCTTTAATTTATCCTGTTTTTCTAGTTTGAGATTGTATCTCAATTAACTATTTCCTTAGTTACTGATTTACTTAATGGAATCTGGCTTCATTGAAATAATTTGTGAATTTTGGCTACCTCTAATGTCTATTTGGACCACAGTAGCTTGTCAAATTGCCCTGATATTTTTATTGCCTCTTCTAGAACCAATGAAGCTTACAACCAATGGTCACTTCAAAAATGCATCAGCTATTTTAGTCTCCCAGTAGTTACTCAAATGTAACTCATATTTCCTTGACCAGTCAAGCCTGAGCATTTTGTACCTGGCAACATATATTTATGGAATGCTACATAGAATTGTCCAAATCATAAACATCTAAAAAACGTCCATTTCTATAAAGACACACACAAGACACAGAAATAGGTACTTGAGAAAGACCTTCATAAGGCCAATTCTAGTTTTTCCAATGATAGAATTCTACCATATTACAAGACAACTTCTTGTTAATATTTTTTTTGGCTTACAAATCTTTCCATGGTTCTCTAAGTTCCTTCCAGAGAGCCAAGTTAATTCTTATGTTCATACACTGTTAATTCACAAATGCAGAAACTATTTCTTTCTTTTTTCTTTTTTATATGTTTTTTATTGTAAAAATACTGTACAGAGGGGTTACAGTTATATGAGTAAGGTAATCAGTACATTTCCCATGAACATTGTTACCTCCACCTTTGTTTTTCCCCTAACATCCTCTCCCTTTCCACCTCCCCAACTCCTCTTCCCTCCCCCCCCCAAGTTGTAAAGTTCGTTCAGAAACTATTTCTGAAAGTCTACTAATAATCAACATTTGCATATGTATGCAGGATTTCACAGTTTATAAAGTGATTTTATAAATTCTTGATTCTTTCATTAGATTGACTTCTAGAACAAAGAATCCCACGAGAATAACAATTCTCTAGCCGATAATTTGTGTCATCTTGATATGCTTCTTCTAAGGCATTAATTTATTTCATTCATTCATTCAATTCATTAATCATTGATTCAACTAATATTTATTGACTCTTCTAGCACATGCTAGAAATTCTAAAAATATGAATATATATAACATATATATATTTCTTGCATGGAAATCAGGGGAAAAGTTTAAACCAGAAAACATTCCTTTTACCGTAATATAGATTTTTTTGGCCAGTCCTGGGGCTTGAACTCAGACCCTGTGTACTGTCCCTGAGCTTTTGTGATCAAGACTAGCACTCTATTACTTGAGCCACATTTCCACTTCCAGTTTTTTGGTGTTCACTGGAGATAAGAGTCTCACAACTTTCCTATTTGGGCTGGCTTAGAATAATGATCCTCAGATCTCAGCCTCCTGAGTAGCTAGGATTACAGGCATTAGCCAACATTACCTGCCCTAATATAGATTTATATAAAGAGTAATAGAATACATTAGGTGAGGTTAATTTTAGCTTAGGCTTTATGGTGACTCAGATGTCAAGGGAAAGGTAATAATACAAAAAACAAACCAGCCCAGACTGATAGCTCACACCTCTAATCTTGGCTACTCAATTAGTCAGCAATCTGAGGATCATGGTTCAAAGTCAGTCCAAACAGGAAAGTCCTTAAGACTCTCAGACTCAATTAATCACACAAAAAAGCTGGAAATGGCACTGTGACTCAAGTGGTAGGGTGCTAGCCTTGTGTAAAAGGAGCTCAGGACAGTAGCCAGGTCCAGAGTTAAAGACCCAAGACGGGCAAAAATACCCCACAAAAAGCCATACCCCAAACAAACGAATGAATAAGCAAGGCTCTGAAGCAAACTATGATTAAGTTCATTTAAATGTTTTTTTTTTTAGTATACCTTATAATAAATTACTTTTTTTCCTTGGGTACATGGGAATGATATGACAGGAGGGGCAGTTGTGAAATCTAACAAACAAAATAGAGTGTCACAACTTCAAAGAGATTGGAGAACACTGTCCTAGTACCCTACAAGTGTAAACACTGGATTTCTCAGACCTTGCTACATGTAATTTCTAGGCAATGAAGACTGAAAGAAACTTACACCACAGAATCACAACCAGTTACTTACCTTAGTAAATCATGATGACTACATGGCATCAGACCATATATGTCTATCTCCCTTCCAAAAATAGTGACATTTTAAGTTTTATACTTGGATGATATTGGAAAACACTTTTAATTTTCACATACCTTGCAGTAAAAGCAATAGTGATTTTCTATTTGGTTTCAAATATTTTGTGTATATTTTAAAGCATTATAACACATTAAATAGCTCTATTCAAATTTTTTATAAAAAAACAAGTTGTTATGTCGGAAAACGAACTTTACAACTTTGGTGGGGGGTGGAGGATCGGGTGGGGGGAGGGGAGGAGTATGGGAAGGGATGGGAAGGGGAAACAAAGAGGAGGCAACAATGCTTGATAAGAAATGTACTTGTTATCTTGCCCATGTAATTGTAACTCCTCTGTACGGTATTCTCACAATAAAAAAATAAAATAAAATTTAAAAAAAGCTAAAAAAATAGAAAAAAGAGCCAACAGGACTTCCTCTATAACTATTATTGACTCAATTTTATAGGGTCCCATGCCTGAACACCTCTGTTTATTCATGAAATAGATCCAGGCTATTGGTTCATTTGGATTTACTTCCAATCTTCACAGTTCAGACTGTACAGCCAGTTTAACTTTTGGCCTCTCAGGTGACTTGACTTACAAGTGTAATAGAAAAGGCCACAGCAGTGCAGGAATGTTACGAAAGAAACCCATGTCCTGGCCCACAGCCCAGTAGACTAGAGTCTGTCAGCAAAAGAGAGTTTCCACTGGTTATGCTTGGGAATTTATCCATAGCATTGTCTTTGTCTCAGACCATCTGGATGTCAAAAGTGCTAATAAGCAACTGACTCACTGGTGGAATAAATTCAATCTGCTGATTCTGTTCTGGAGGGCTCTGCAATGAAAGAGATATTGGCAACAATGCAAATAAGAAATTTCTTATGTTTTGAGATAATCTAAGTCTAGTTGTAAAAGGTCATATTGATGGCAGAATAAATGCAGGAAATTTGTCAAAGTGGCTTAGTTAAAAAATTTTTTTATAAGATGAAAGAATCCATATGTAGACTTTGTACATAACATCTTGCTAGATCTCTTTTAAAAAGTAGCAAGTGTAGAAGTTAGAGGCATGGCTCAGGTGGTATAGCTCCTGCCAATGAATAAAAGCATAAGATTGAGTCCTGGTCTCAGACCCCAAAAAACAAGTGTGAATTCTTTTTTAGAGACTTTGTAAGTATTTCATGACTCTCACTGTGACAATTACCGAGAAAGTTTTATGAGATATGGCAGTTCCCTGAGTGTTACCAAGATCATTTAATATTTGATTACCAGGCTAACGTCAGAGGACAGCAGCATTTAGTCTTTTCAAATGACAGTATACCAGAAAATGATATTTGTCTTTATGAAGACTAGGACTGTGTATGTGCCCTATTAGTATTCCTTTTAATTTTCCTGTACTTGCTCTTACATTGACATTTTCAGGGTGAAAAATGTGAGTGTACTATTTGTTCATTTATTTGAGACATTAAATCCTCCTGCTTTAATCTTTCAAGTACCGATTTATTTCTATACAGAACTAGGTAATGGAAATATGTTTGTGGATGGCTAGTGGACATTTATGAATTCATTCATTTTATTTCAAAATTGTATTTCACTTTGTTATTAGGAGAAAACCCCAATAATTTCAACTTTAAGATCTCATAAAATTAACTTAAAAATAGAAATGTTGGTAATGACTTTTCTCCTGGAAGACACCTTTTCCCATCTTTAGATGATATATCTGTTTCTATAAGTAATTTTTTTTCTTATTTTACCCTCATTTTTCTTTTGAATTTTCTTTGACAATTCCATATCATAGGCAAACTATTCAAGTGCTTCTACTTTGAAGGGAAACATACATCTCTCGCATTTCATTTAGACATGTGGTTAAGGAGTTACCCTAATGTCACATTTCTCTATCATACATGATAGTTCTGGTTCTCTATGACATGGAAAACAGAATCGATAAGTTTACTAAGTACTTTTTATGTGCTACCATTGTAAACACTTTCTATTTAGTAACTGTTTAATAATCATATTAACCCTATGAACTAGAGTCGGGTCATCCAAGTCAACCTAATTTGGTACGCATCCTCTTGAAATTCATACTTAATTTATAAAGTCATTTATAAAATGCGTACAGAATGTCTGCTAAGTAGTAGATACACTAGGTATAAAGATATTAAGAGTGGGTACTTTCCTTGACTTTGAGTTTAGGGTCAAGCAGTTGATAGTCCAATTGCAGCTGTTTTGCTGGACATTGTGTAGTTGATAGAACAGATTAATAAGGCCTCAGGCACACATATTAATGTGGAATTTGGTATTAAGACTTTTCTTTTTTGTTATTTTTTCTATTCTAATAAAAATTTCAGAAACAGTTTACATTCCTGTGAGCTAGGCAATAATATTCACTTATACTTTTACCTTAAGGCTATATTAACTCTCCTTCCCTCTGTCATAATATACTCTAAAAAAGATTTGTACTTTTTGGACAGCCAACTGGTAGATTACACTAATGGCATCAGATTGTTCAAGATAAGCAAGAAAAGGCTAGTATGGTAATGGGTGTGGTTAGCATGGTGAGCCACAGAGTTGGTGAGAAATCTTATGAAGATTAGGGAATTTAACACTATGGAATTTTTCTGGATCCAGTGGTCAAAGGCATAAGATATCCCCTCCAAAGTAAAATAAAATGGATGCAATTTCCATTTACAATTACAGAGAGTAAAATACCTGGTAGTCCTCTTTGGGTTCTTGAAGCAGCACTGTTCAATAAACAGAGTGACAAGGAAGGCTGCTATCTTTGAGTAAGAAGGTCCAGGCTTTCTAGGTCACAGCTCTGTTACTCAGGCTATACAATCCAGCAGATCTTATGTTGTTGTAGGTAGGAAAAAATGCAGTGTTGTAGGACAAATTCCACTGGAAGGCTAACAATACAGACCCCTGTGATTCTGGATCAAAGTCTTGTCATTTGTCTCAGAATTGTCTTTTGAGAAAAGGCTCTTGGTGGGTTATTAGGACTAGTAGAAGCAGAATATTTTCCCATGGGGTACCAGATGAGCATGGGTCTAGAACTGCAAATTACAAACAGATCTATTGGATATGTCAAATCACAAAGTTGTATAGACTCAGCACTAGTCAATTACAATATGAAAACAATATGTCTGGGATTGGACATGAGTAGGACACAGAATGTAGTAAATAATATGAATAAATAGCCTAGACTGGCATGTCCCTGACAACAATTATCAAGCACTTTTCACACTCTTGGTACTATGGCCATATGGGGCACCCTGCATGACCAAGTGGAAAAGGAAAACCTACTTTTGATCTTTGAGTGGGTCTGTTTTATAAAGATACAGGCTGAAAATGGGCTGCACTTAAGAGTGGAGTTTTTCCCAATGAGTTGAGATGTAAACAAGGTACCTAGTCATCAACTTTTTATGGAAAGAGCATTCATACATGAGAAATGGGCAGTTGTCTGGAATCTTCTTAAGGATGTATAATGAAAAGAATTGGAAGACTGGAGACAAGAAGTTCTTTGGTAGAAGCAAAGATGAATGGAATAATTTTTTGTTACATATTATGGCCCAACAAAAACCATCTGTCACAAAAGAGGAATGAACAATCAAGTATATAGAATAATTTAAATAACAGATATATGCCAGCCTTTGTCATTGGCCATCCTGCAACTTCCATAATGGATGCATTAACAAAGTGGTATTTTGGCAGAGACAGACTATGCCAGAACTCAGTAGTATGGACTTCTCATCACAATGACTGAGCTGCTAGCTTTTGATGATTCTGAACGTCCAACCTGTCCAACAGAGGTCAATGCTATCACTTTGTGTGTGTGTGCGTGTGTGTGTGTGTGTGTATGTGTGTGTGTGTGTATGCTGTTCCTGGGGCTTGAACTCAGGGTCTGAACACTGTCCCTGAGCTTTTTTTGTGCAAGGTCAGCACTCTACCACTTTAAGCCACAGCTCTACTTCTTGCTTTTTCATGGTAAACTGGAGGTAAGAGTTTCACAGACTTCTTGCCTGTTTGAATTGTAATCCTCAGATTTCAGCCTGCTGAGTAGCTAGGTTTACAGGCATAAGCCATCAGCACCAAGCTGTCACTATTTCATAATGAGATCAACAGCCACTTGATGGTAACTCACCTACAAGAACTACTGTAACTGTGCATAAGCACATGCAAAACTTCTTGACTTTAAACGGGTATGATTGCTAAGGGTGAAGGCCCATAGGAATGAAGATTTATATCACACAACAAGGTAAGCCATAAAGACTTGTTAAGGAGACAGGTGAGGTTTTAGAGTAATTAGAATGGAAAACAGAAATGTGAGAGGATTAATACTAGTCATATTTCCAAGCACACTTTGGTATAATGGCCTCTGTTCATCTCATTAACCTCTCTTGTAAGTTTTCTCTCAGGAGGAAAGGCCCATAGGATGATCTATATCCTCAATCTGCATAGAAGACCATTTAGATCACATTTAGAACAAGGGGAAGTCTATGGCAACCATGAAAATGTGCTGCTAAAATTTCTGCTTTGGGATCCTAACTGACCATTGGACCCTTGCCTTCTACCTGCTTTCCTAGTTTTCTTTTTTGAATCAGTATTGGGTCTTGAACTCAGGGCCGGGGTGATGTCCCTTACCTTTTTTTGCTCAAGTTTGGTGCTGCACCACTTTAGCCATACCTCCACTTGTGACTTTTTTTTTGCAGGTTAATTGAAGATAAGAGCCTCACAGATTTTTCTTTCTGGGCTGGCTCGGAACTACAACTTTTAGATCTCAGCCTCCTGAGTTGCTAGGATTACAGGTGCGAGTAACTGGTGCCCTGTCCTTCTACCTGTTTCTGCATTATTTTTAGCTATTCTTATTCTATGACAGCAGAAATACCAATATAGGCCTATTACTATTCAACAAAACCTCCTGTAACAGATGCCTCTGACCTAAGGACTCTGAAACTGATTGAAACTTCTTTAGAACTGTTTTGTAGTCTAAGATCCTTCCTATCTAATTCTTCCCTTTCTTTCACTAGTGTTAGACTTGCATCATAGTCTGAAGCCTTTTCCCATTTTCTCTTTATCCTTTCTTTTATCCTTCACAGCATCTCCCCCAATCAATCTCTTGCATGTCTAATTCTGCCTCTCAATCTGTTCCTCAGAGGACACAGGCATTTCTTAATGCCACTGGGGAAATGAGACTTCAGCTAACAAAAAATGGTCAGAATGTGAAGATAGATTTAGATTCTGTCTTGCTGTACTGGATCTCTAGAAATTTCTTGTGCATGGTTTTCTATGAATACCAAATAAAACTTCCTGTTAGTTTTTCTAACCTAAACAGAAAGAAAATCCTAGAAAAGAAAAAAAAAAAGCAAAGGAATCATTTCCTCTCTCTTTAACTGCTCTTCACTTATTTTCTATTTACAGTTTTCATTACTTAGGCTGAACTCCATTGTACAAACAGGCATTCTACAAATTTTCTACTTAGCATTTAAATAAAGCTATTTTGACTATTAGAAAACTGCTCAAAAGTGTATGGCCTAAGGGATTAAAAACCATAATGTTAATCCATGTAAATAAAGCATCTTGTTACTGCCTCATCAATTGTGTGAACCAAACACTAGAAATACCGTTTAGTGTTCTGATGTCATCTTTGCTATTGATGGTTGAGCATGCCTGGAGATTCTTTACCTACTCAACTACACAACTGGCAGAAAAGTATTTAATCTCTAGAAAGGCATTTTTCTCATGACGAGTCTTTTGTTTGTTATTCACACTTCTAGTGTGAAATATTACCTTAAGATTTGGGTTCAGAACTTCTTAATTCAGCTCTGTCATGTATAACAAACCTCAATGACTCCTACTGCCTTACTGAGTTTTGGTTATTTCATTGTCTGTTACAAAGTCAAGGTGCAGCAGAACGTGTGAAAAGGCTTTATAAATTACAAAATCATATAGGTGGGAATTTTTATGATAGTGATAATTAGAGATCTTCTTTTGAACAGCTTCTTACATATGACAGAAGTGTATAGTTAAGAAGGATCAGGAAGTTAATTTAGTTCATTAGTCCTGTAGGGTTGCCATAACAAAATTTACAGAAGGGTGACTTAAATAACACAAATTATGGTTCTTACAGTTCTGTAGGCTGGAAGTCCAAGATCAAGGTGTTCACAGGGTTGGCTTTTCTGAAGCTTGAGGCTTCCGTAGTTTGAACATGGCTGTCTTTTCACTATGTCCTCACATGGCCTTTTCTCTGGGTGTGTGCATCTCTGGTGTCTCTTCCTCTTATAAAGATATCAGTCACATTGGATAGGGTACCACCCTAATGATCTCATTTAACCTTAATCACCTCTTTAAAAACTTTATTTCAAAATACATTCACATTGAAGGAAACAGTTTCAATGTATAATTTTTTGAGGAACAACTCAGTCCATTACACTCACCATTAAGTATGTTCACATTCTTGGTTCAAGTCAAAACTTATGGTCTACCTTAGGTTCCATAGTTCCTAGAATCCCTATATCAGGGATAGTTGAAACCTTTGGTACAAATAAAGGTTCCTCAGTCCAATCTTGAGTTGACTAAATCAGAATCTTTGGGGTTGGAGTTTAGTGGTATTACTTTCTTTTTTGGGGGGGGGTCCATTCGTGGGGCCTGAACTCTGGGACTGGGCGCTGTCCCTCAGCTCTTCAGCTCAAGGCTAGCGCTCTACCACTTGAGCCACAGCGCCACTTCCAGCTTTTT
>NW_012267399.1:2837331-2849831 GCF_000151885.1 Dipodomys ordii | reverse complement strand
CCACAGCGCCACTTCCAGCTTTTTTCTTATGTGGTGCTGAGGAATCGAACCCAGGGCCTCGAGCATGCAAGGCAAGTGTTCTAACACTGAGCCACCTTCCAAGCCCCGGGGTTGGAGTTTAGTAAACTATATTTTTACAATCTGGGTGAAAGTTATCTGGATGATTATTGTGTGCTAAAGTTAGCACACAATAGCAATAATGATACAATGGAAACCACCTAGGAGCTCTGAAGTCATAGAATCTGGGTTCAAATCTTGGATCCCTCTATTATCAGATGTGAAATCTTGGCGTCAACTTCCCATTTAGAAAGTGAATATTATTATTATTACTATTAGCATAGTGGTATGCAAATTAGAGTTGGAGGATTAGAAAACCCAATATGCTGTGATTTCTTTATAATATTTTATTTTCACCATTCTTCAACTTTGTTATGATGGAACAATGGTTCCATGGTCACTTTTGTGCATTTTTCTTTCTTTCAGTAGCATCTTCTTTTATTCCCTAATCTGTTTTATCAAAGAGAAGATTCTCTTTGCATACTTCACGTTTTCTGTGCCAAAGACTATTAAGGACCAGTAGGGTACAGAGAAATTGGAAGCAGAATTTTTGACGAATGTGAATGCATGACGAGTATGAAGGTAACAATTTTCTCCATTCTTACATTTCAGTAAATAAAATGGTCTTTAGTTCTTATTATGAACATACGGCTGGAAAAACTGCCTGCAATACAACTCTTAGAGAATAAAGTGCCTGAGAGAGACTGATGAAGGAATTTTGATTGTTAGAGAAACTTGGAGCCCACAGTTTATTTTGAAACTATTTTTAGTAAAGATTTAGTCAGGTTCATTCCTATGAAGGTTTGGAAATGTCTGGTCTATTTTATAGCACAATAAAAACTCATGGTTTCCTGGTTGGCTGGTATTTGTTTAAAGAGAGTGGGTTGTTGGTCTTGACAACATTTGAGAGGTTATAATGAGGGGAAATCTGATGTAAACCTTTTCACCTGTAAAAAGGAGTTTCGTAAAGGAATAAAATCAGCCATGCCCAAGAGGTTTGTTGGTTAAAAAGTTTAGATTTGTTTGAAGTCTTATTCATATTAGAGTAGATGATCCTTTCAAATATGATTACACATCCCCCAAATATAGTCTGAAAACCTTAAATTTATATAAGGGTTCTTGTTATTTTTCACAGTTTGCACTTACATTTAATATAGTTACCAAAGTACCAAACCTTGCTAGAGAGTTGTCACTGGGAACAGTCCAAGCATAATTCTAGTGAAGATTGATGTTAAGTTAAAACTGAAGCATTGCAACTAATCTTGGTTATTTAGTAGGAAAATGACATAAAAGAATCTTGGTTTCATCTGAATTATCTGAACAAAACATTAAAAATTTTTCTGTTTGTATAAATATTTTGCTTTTAACTTAGTAGATGCAGTTGGTTGTTTACTAACTCTACACCTAGTGAAAATAGTATTGTTAAGCAAAGACTATCAACATGTCCACTTAAATGATTTTATGTGAACTTTCTTTTTTTAAGGGAGACTTTTCATTGACTTCAAATGGGTAATCGAAAAATCAGATTTAGATTGCAGTATTCTTTGAAGCTGGAAAACTGTCCAGCTAAAAGAATGCTCAGAACCAGGTAGCACACATCTATTTTTATATATAATATAGAGAATCTGCAGTGTCACTGCCGTATTTTGTAGATTGTGTGTGTGTGTGTGTGTGTGTGTGTGTGTGTGTGTGTGTGTGTGTGAACTCAGGGCCTGGGCACCATCCCTGAGATTTTTTTTGCTCAAAGCTAGCATTCTACCATCTGAGACATAGTTCAACTTTCAGCTTTTGTGGATAATTAGAGATAAGAGTCTCACAGACCTTTCCTGCCTGGGCTGGCTTCAAACTGCAATCCTCAGATCTCAGCCTTCTAGGATTACAGGTGTGAGGCACAAGTGCCTCATATATTTTCTGTTTCTTTCTTTCTTTCTTTCTTTTTTTGGATCTGGTTGTGGGGCCTGAACTCTGGGCCTGGGCGAGGTCCCTCGGCTCTTCAGCTCAAGGCTAGCGCTCTACCACTTGAGCCACAGCGCCACTTCCGGCTTTTTTTTCCTGCTTATGTGGTGCTGAGGAATTGAACTCAGGGCCTCATGCATGCAAAGCAAGTGCTACCACTGAGCCACCTTCCCAGCCCCTATTTTCTGTTTCTTAATTGTCAGGAGTCAGTATAAACACAAAGTAATCAGTAGTTCCTACAATTGATTTATAAAAAAATGTAGAAAAGACTGTAGCTATATCATTAAGGAAAATCTGTTATTTTAAACTTATTTTATTTTTTACAAAGCCTCATACATACCACGCAAGGGCTCTGCTATTGAGCTACATCTCCAGCCCTTATTTTTTTGACAGGCTTCCTAAGTTGCCCAAGTTGGTCTAGAGTTTTGATCTTCCTGCTTCAGCTTCCTGAGTAGCTGGGATTATAAACATGCACCATCATGCCGAACAAATATATTTGTGTGTATATGAGGGTGGGTGTGTTTTTTTGTGTGTGTACACTTAGGACTGTATCAGTAAGCCACTTAAATGATGCTTTTTCAAAGTTAAAACTAATAAAATACTGATTAAACTAAAGGTAATGTTTTCTCTTGGCTAACTTTCCAGAATTAAACCTTCTTTTGGCAATTGATGTCAATGTACTGCAATTTGGCTTCTGCCTCTGGTATGGGAGCAATTCCATACAAGGTCAAAGACTTCCTGCAGATATGTTCCAGTCCTCATCTTTGTAGAATATTGCATTTTGTGTTTTTGTCTTCCTTGAAACTTCCCTCATTTTTGGTTTGTGACATCATGCTTGCCCGTTCTCTCTTCTTGCTTTGCTACTTCCTTTGTAGTCATCTTGAGAATTCTTTCACTCACTGTCCCTTACATGCTGGTCTTTAAGTTCAAAAACTGTTCCCCTTTGCTTCTCATATTATATGCTCTCATAGAAGGTATCTCCTCTTCTCCATTGGCTCCACTTTTTATATACTCCAGACTTCCAATATCTAACTCCTACCCAGATTGCTCTCTTGAGCTTCATATTCATGTATCTTTAACAGCAGGAAACATCTCTACTTAGAATCAACTATTCAAAATGAAACCATAATCTTCATTCTCAACTACTTCTCTAGTACTTTCATACTCTTTGATAATTTCAAGATATTTAGTCACATAAATTAGAGCAGAAGAACTTATTCACAATCCCATGTCAATCTGTTGTAATTATTTAGAAAGTTCTGTAGCTATTTATTAATTCAATACTTCCTTTCCAAATCTACTGTCATTATATTATACAATGTTAACTTTCATTAGGCTTACAATGGTTTCTTAAATAATTTTCCAAGCTTTTGTCTCGTGCTTTTTTTTGATAGGGGTCTGAACTCAGGGCCTGGGTGTTATCTCCTAGCTTCTTCACTCAAGGCTCTCATCTACCACTTGAGCCACACCTCCATTTATGACTTTTTGAGTTATTGAGTCTCATGAACTTTCTTGCCTGGGCTGGCTTTAAACTGCCATGCTCCTCAGATTTCAGCCTCTTAAATAGCTAGGATTATGAGTCACTGGCAGCTGACAGAGCACTAATTTTTGAAATGCAGTTAAAAATCAACCATGACTCTGCTCAGCTTTAAAATCATTTTATAGTTCCTTATTGCTCACAGAATCTAACTGTCCATACTTCCTAGAATGATTTATAAGGCTTCCCATTACATGTATATACGGCCTCATGTTGTCACAACATTTATCCCTCCATCCCAAACCATATCAGTTACAGTACCAGAAATGCCCATGATGCTGATGCTTTTGTGGCTCTGCACATATTGCTTTCCGGAAGCTTTACCTTCTTGTTGTCCACCTGGGAAACACCTATTTATTCATCTATACTCAGGCCAGGCTGCCGCCTCCTCCTCCTCCCCCTCCTTTTTCTTCTTCTTCTTAGTTGCGGGGCTTGAACTCTGGGCTTGGGAGCTGTCCCTGTGCTCTTCAGCTCAAGGCTCTACCACTTGAGCCACAGTGCCAATTCCAGGCTCACTTCTTCGTTACCTCTTGTATGTCCTACCAATGTCCTTACTGAGATCTCTGAGCATTTCACACTTAGTGAAAATTCCCAGAGTTTCTATCCTGCTGTGTGCAGCTTAGTAATACACAGTGTACTGTACTTGTTTACATATTTTCTATCAAACAGAAGGCAATGGTTATACCGTATTCATATCTGTAGCTTTAGTATCTAACTGGGGCCTGGTACATGCTAAATGAATAATTTTTTTCAAAACATAAATGTTACCTTGCCTTCTCAGTGTTTAATGCTATTATGGGTGATTATTGATTTTGAGGTTTGAATTTTTCCTATTTCTTCCTTTTTATTATGTAGAGGCCCTAAATCAATTTAAAAAATTTAATTGTTGCTATAAAGGTGATGTACACAGGACTTACAGTTTCTAAATCAATTTTTGGGTTGAGTAAGTTCTGAGGTATGCAGACCTACAAAGATAATAATATGTAGCCATTTAAAAAATAAAGCAATTCCATGTTAATAGTAATTAGAGCCATTAAAGCCCCTGTATCATATGCTACTTTATTTAAGCCATAATAATAACTCTAAGAGCTGGACAATGTTATCTTCATTTTATAGAGGAGGTAGGTAATGTGAGACATCAATAACCTGGAAGGTCAAGTAACTACAAAGTAGTAACCAGATCAGTTTCTTTCCTTCACTTCATGCTGCTTTGCCTTTTCAATAAATTTCCCAGAGCTTCCATGCTGCTGTGTGCAGCTTAGGAACACACACACAAAGTTACATTATTTGCTTCTATTGCAATGATCAGATGTAGGTGGCTCATGCAGTAGTTGAGAATAATACAACTATAATTTTATTCCAATTGTATCATATTAAAATAATGAATAGTTTACTTTTGTTGATAATGTTAGACAATAAATTGGATCAATTCTCTTGAGCTTCTCTTGCTAAAAAGGAATGACTACAATTTCAAGTAGGTTTAGTGGAGAAAGCAGACTTCTAAATTTTTCTGTGGTGTGTCCCATTGCTAGTTACATTTAGAATCTAGAAATGACGACAGCCTGGGGTAAAATGCAGTTTGCTCTTGCTGCCTCCTGTAGACTGCTCAGCCTGGCAGTTTGTCACTCTCCCGGGCAAGTATCCAGCTTGTGGTAGTGAGGTGGTTTTGTGGCAGAACTCCACAATTAACCACAAGTTCAGTGTCAACGGTAGGCTGCCACCGTCGTGGCTGTGATCCTTCAGATCTGCTGGGATAGTCAGAGCTGAAGAAACTACTGCTTGTCTAAGGAGGGAGCAGGAAAACTTGGAAAGCATCTACATTGCTGTTTATTGTTCAAGGTTCAAGTTTTAGGCTTAAAACAAAAAAAAATCTAGGTAATTTCAGATTAATAGTCAGGTATTTAAGACAACTTGAAAATACCAGTTGTTATATTTTAAAAATATAGTAGTGAATTTGTCACATATAACTATTGCTCTTTGAAGACTAGAAAATGAAAAAAGGGATTAATATACTAGAATATACTCTTTCATAGCAAAGAAATTCAGTTATCATTACTCTAATTTAAACAAAAACAAACCCACTTATACATGTCTTAAACACGTATTTTCTACTTGAAATCAAATAAGACATAAACACTTGTGTATATATACTATATATATGTATATATTTGTAGCTCTTTTACTGATTTTGTGAAAGTAGATATTAAAATATTTCTTTCTGGGTGCCAATGGCTCATACCTATAATCCTAAATACTCAGGACGCTCTGATCTGAGGGTAATGGTTCCAAGCCAGCCTGGGCAGGAAAGTCTGTGAGACTCTTATCTCCATAAACCACCAGAAATCTAGAACAGTGCTAGCCTTGTGCAAAACAGCTCAGGGACAGTGTCCAGGCCCTGAGTTCAAACCCCATGAGTAACAAAAAATTCTTAATTACAATATAAAACTTTTTATTAAATCACAGTTTAAGGTTTCTGTTAAAATTCATTGGCTGATAAAGCAAAAGGAGGACATACAAGTTAGATTTACTTAAATTGTTTTGAGAAATACAAATATACATGAGAAAGTTTTGAGCCCTTGCCACAGGCAGAGTACTGGTGTAGGCAGGGAGATTGAGCTAAGGTGAAATAATATAGCATTTTTTATGTAGAAGACTATATTGCACAGGTAGCCATGTAAACATAACAACACAAACTTTTATATATTACAGATAGTAAAAATAGACTCCTGTTAAATATTTCTCTAGTTCCCTCTTATCTACTATTTGCCTTTGTTTTTCTCTTTCTTATTCTTTAGAGCCACAGGATGCTTAGTTAACCAAATATACTGGGATTACATTCCTCTAGAGCTTTGCATGTGCTTGTTTCCTTTGCCCAGCTTAACTTTACTACCTACTGCATTTACGTAACTTCTGTTTATCTTTCGGGACTAACCCCACATACAATGTACTCCGTGTTTCCTAGTACATTACTCCTTACCTGACGATCCCACCAGGGTGTGGGTAGGTGCTCCTACCTCTGAGCTCTCAGAGTATACTGAGCCCACTTCTCTATCACAGCTCCCATTACTGGACTTCAGTGTTTCTTTTATGTCTCACTCTCCACTAGACTATGGAACCAACCACACCTTCATCTAGCACAGTGTCCAGTACAATTCCATGCATGTAATAAAGGTTGAATAAATAAATGCATTCATTAGGGAAGAAAGGTTAATATTTATGGAGGAGCATGGCACAAAGGAGAACAGAAGTAAAAGAAGCTAGAGAATGAAATTTAGAGACAAAAATAGAGAGTGTAGGGGACATAAAGAGAGGATAGTAAGGGAGAGAACTTATAGAGGAGAAGCAAATAGAATAAAATGAGACAGCCACATCGTGAAGACAGTCTGGAAGAAAATTATTTTCTTTAGTATTGTTGAAGGATTGTAGCAAATATTTTGTTTTGTCTTTTGTTTTATTTTTTGGTATTCTTTTGTGCCTCTTCAATATTTTATGGTATATATGTCCTATCTCTTAAAGCAGCAGTTCAGAGGAAGTTAAAAATATGCTAAATAAAATCTAGCATCTTTAATTAGTAAGCATAAATACTCAAACTAAAAGATTAAGTAACTGAGTGTCTGTGGCTCATTCCTGTAATCCTAGCTACTCAGGAAGCTGAGATCTGAGGATTGAGGTTTGAAGTCAGCCCAGGCAGAGAAGTCTGAGACTCTTATATCTAATTAACTATCAAAAATATGGAAGTGGAGCTGTGGTTCAGGTGGTAGAGTGCCAACTTTGAGCAAAAAAGCTCAGGGCCAGTGCCCAGGCCCTTAATTCAAGCCCCTAGGATGGGCACACACACACACACACACACACACACACACACACACACACACACCGCCAAAAGTGAGATGCAGACTCTGAGATGGGAATTAACTAGAAGAAAAATAGATATTTTTAACATATATAAGTACCAGAGTTACCACTGTACATTTTAAACAGGAGGATTCTTTCTATACTAGAGAAAACTAGACTTTATTTTCCAATCAAATGCCAGTTCTTTCATCCTTACTAGACTTTACAAGGTTTTCATTTAACTTAATTGAAAGTTATATGATTCTATTATTAATAGTATAAGAATACAACTATTCTCCTAATAATACTAATAATATTATTACTAGTATTACTAATAGTATTACTACGGCTTGAACATAAGGCCTCATACTGTATTTGGCTTGCTTGCTCACACCTGGCACTCTACAACTTGAGCCATACCTCCAGCTGGCTTTTTTGTTTAATAGAGATAAAGTGTCTCACTGATTTTTCTGCCTGGGTTGTCTTTGAACCTCAATTCTGATTTTAGCCTTCTAAGTAGTTAGGATTATAGACATGAGCCAAAACCCATGGCTAAAAGGTGACAATCTAGAATTAGAACAATAAATAATAATAAATAATAAAAGTGCTTAAAGAATTGCTATTATTCTTTTTCTAGTTGCTCTTAATAAAACTTCAGAGGCTACTCTCTATACCTTCCTGAGACTTCAAATCCTGAGATGTTGCCTGATTTTTGGATTTTTGTCTAAGAATCATTAATGACAAGAGTCCAAAACGTCATCACACTTTTTCAGTCCAATTCCTTCTTACTCATATTCCATTATAGTAATTATAATAAAGTCACCAAAGGTGTAAGTGATAAGATCCATCTTAAAATATTTGTCTTGGAAATTAATTTCTGGAAATTGCTGTAGACATGAATTTTTTTTAACATCTGGATTTTAGAGTTAGGAAATAACCCTGTCTTAAAAAAAAGATTGAAATAAAGGCTTAAGGGTATGGAAGCATGCATACTGGAAGATAGGATAGGAAGGGAAAGGGCTGAGACCTAATGTGAGATCCAATTGTTTTTGGCTTCTTTGTGGCTAAAAGTTAAAACTAGGACTAGGAATTTATAGACAGGGATTGCCCTGTCATAAGAAATGATGACTAGCACCAAAGGTTTCAGATGAAGAAGGTTTTTAACAGCTAGGCTGAGCCTAGTAATGGAATGACATCTAAAAGTTCTGTCAGTAACAATAGGGTCTATAATTGCTGAACAGTAGTCTTTAGGAACAGTGTTAAGCTCTGATAATGAAAAGATTTAGGCAGGGTTCATCCATAGTTAAGTGGAACATTAGTGACTTATTGTTGTATATTCAAACTGGCTCACATAGAACTTTGGAGCATGAGGACAAGGACCTGTTTAAAAAACAATGACAACCAACTCAAAATAACTTGAGAGATGGATAGTAGTACCAGGATTCTGTTTCATGGACCATCAAACTGGTAAAGAAAGCTTCTGAAAGTGGAAAGATTACCAGTGGAGATTATCAGAGAAATCAAAGTGAAGTAAAATGAGGCTGGGTACAGAGTGCTAAAATAAATAAAAGGTAATAAGTTATATTAAGTCCTTTATTACAACAGATAGTAGTCCTAGATTTTAAAAATCTAAATGACAAAAGCTAAGTGAATCTATTTGTTGTTTAAGTTTGGCAGAAGAACAGTTAAATAACTTGACCTCTAAGAAATGCAGCCTGGTAATAATCATTGATAAAGACTAAACAGAGAAAGGAATTGTTATAAACATAGTTAGATCATTCTTTTTGTGCATATTTTTACCTAAGCAAAACTTCCGGTGGTCTTTGGTCACATTTAGAATTCTGTCAGATGCTGGGCTGGAGGGATATGCTTCAATAATATAGGCTATTGGCAGAGTTGAGTTTTCAGCCCCATAAAGATCTTAATAATAGTTGAAAGAACTTGTAAGAGTAAGGAAGTTAGTTTTATGAAGGTAACTTTTAATTTCATTTTTAGACAACAATTCTTTGTTTGAACTCCTTTACATTTTACTTGTTAACACTAAAAGTTTGGTTTAGTTGGATGGTATAAATAATTCAAAAACTGCTTTTGGCATTCTGAAAAGTGAATCTTAAGACTGTCTATGTTTTTTGGCACACAGGTATTATAGCTTTTTAAGACCAAGGGGAATTCAAAAGACATTTAAATTAAATGTGCTCATTTTACATTTGAGAAGAATGAGGCCTGTAAAAGTTATATGACTTGCTTAATTCCAGAGTTTGAATGGCTGGGTTGAAACCAAAACTCAAGAAGCTGAATTTCTAGCTTACTACTTTTTCCATTGCCATATTTATCTTATCTCAGACAACAACCTCAAGTTTAAAAGTGTTTAATTATCAGGTTTAAAAATAATCACAAGAATTTTAATCTAAATTTATTCTAACTTTCTAATCCATTTGTTCTTTTACACAAAATTTTTTTTAGTTTTAATTTTAAAAATATTTTATTGTAAAGGTGATGTAAGGCGGGGTTACAGTTACATGATTCAGGTAATGAGTATATTTCCTTTTGAACAGTATCACCCCCTCCCAGCTTCCTTCCCCCCAAAGTTTTATGGTTTATTTCCAACATAATGTCTAATGGATTTTACTGGTGAATTGGTTCTCCCTGTATCTCATTATTTCTGTGATTCCCCTTTCCTTCCCCAAATCAGATAAATTTATTATACACAAGACAAAGAGTACAAAAATAAAAAACAGTCACTGGAAGGAATTAACCAAAGAAAAAAGGATAGAAGAAAAGAACAGAACCTCAAACAGTATATATAAAAAAATCTCTTCCATTTCTTGGAGTTCTTTTTGATAAGTATCATTTTATATGATCTATGCACAGAGCTATTGAGCCCTTGGGATCCTCTCCTAAGAATACCCTCCTTTGTTCTCACTGTGTGAATGTTTAGATTTGTAGGATAATTTATAATGGGCATTTCCATAATGTTGGTGCTCTTCTGTAGAAGCTTTGAATGTTTTCTATTGAGTTCCTATTTAAATCTTGTGAGTTCTATGCACAAGGTTAAAAAAATGCCTTTCCCCAGTTTTGCTGACATGAGTAATTTTTTTTCTTTCAGTTGATGGAAGAAAAGACCCAATGGACTTCTATATTTTAGGACAAGCATTTGGCTAACCAATTAGAAAACTCTTTATTTTCTCTTTAATGTACAGAAAAGGAAAGGGGATTTTGGTCTTTTTTCGCCTTGGCCAAATTCTTGAGCTAATTTCTCAATGATTTCTATTATGTATGTGAACTATGACCATACATGAAAATGGTCTGCTTTAGTTCATGGCTGTGGGCAGAGATTAATTGGTGAAAAATAGGCCTGTTTGTGGGATTTACCACACAGTAATGTTTCTCATCTCCCTGGAAAAATGTGGAATTAGCTCTTTGAGAAATGCAGGCTTGTCATGAAGTTGAAGGGAGAGTTTCTGTGGAGGGAAACACAGTTCTCTCTCTAAGGCAGTTATGATTGGTTAGATTCCAGAACAGTCCCTTTGGAACAGCAAAGTTCTTTTCTTCCTACTTTTAAGTCCATGTTTTCTAATGTTGCTAGTTTCACCAAGCTTTCACAGACAGCATCTTTTGGGGGGGGGCTTCTTTCAAGATCAATGGATCCAAACTTGGGTGTGGTTTTGGAGAGGGAGGGACCACTGAAGAGGACCCCCTCCCATGCCTTCTCTCTAGAATACCCTGTAAGTAAGTGCCAAAAAAACCCAAAAAGGTCCTATGTGGAAAGAACATTTGTGATAGCAAATGAATGCTGTGTTGGAGATACAGGATGTGAATCAGTTCATTATGTGGCAAGGGTGTAAAACTGAGGCTTGATTAGATGAAGAAAACGGTCTACAAAATATAGATGCTGCTGCCATAACTCAGTCCAGGGACACACTTTCTTAGGCATCCCTGTGAGGGTCCGGGCCCAAGAATCCAAATTGCTGTTGAGGATCGTGATTGGGGTTTCTCCAGTCCTCGCTTGGTGGTGGCTGCCCCTTCAATGGGTCATAGCGGAGCTCACACAGTCCCAGTGCCCACTGTGAACCCAGCCACTACTCCTCCCTCCTCGGCTCTTCCCTGGTGTGTGTGTGTGTGTGTGTGTGTGTGTGTGTGTGTAGGTGTGGCTGGGGGGCACAAACACCTTCTCGCCCGAGATGTCAGTAGTGGACCTGTTGGAGCCTTGGCTGGGCTCGGATGTCTGTCACTTACCGTCAAAGGGAAACTGTGCGCTCGGGGATCCAGGATGGCGGGCTCGCCCTTGCACCCGCAGATGACAGGGTCCGTCTCTGCCAATCACTGCCCGATCTTCCGACTGCTGTGCCCGCGCTCTTCTTAACCTGGGCGCGCTCAGACTGCGGGGTCTGGGATTGGCAGCCCCCAGTCGGGCGCTAGCCAAGGCGCGGGTGGGCCGCGGGATGGAGCTCGAGCACGCGCAGGCGGCGGGCGGGGCGCGCTCCCGCGCGGAGTCCCCGAGGGGCGGGGGAGGAGTGCGCGCCGCCCGCCCGCGCGCTCGCGCGCCCAACGGACCAGGCTGGGGCGGTGAACTAACTGTTGCAGCCCGCGCGGGAGCTGGGAGGCGACCGGAGCCTCCAGTCCCTAGAGGTGCCCGCGGGAACAGGAGGAGGCGGAGGCGGCCTCCGCCCTCCGGGAGCGAAGCCCCTTCGGTCCCTTTCTTCAGCAGCATGCCGCGGACGCCGCCGCTCCGCAGCCCGCGCGGCGGTGGGGATCCCGGGCGGCGGTGGCGGGCGCAGCCCTGACGCGCGCTCGGAACCTTGAACGCGGGGACGCGGTGTGAGGGGCGGGGGGAAAGTCGCCTGAGGTCTGAAACGGGGCTCCCGGAGCCCCGCGGCCGCCCCGAGGCCTCTCTGCCCGGACCCGGGGCCATGAAGAAGGACGAACGAGACGGGAGAGCCATGCGGTGCCCGCCGCCGGACGGGGCCGCCTCGCCCCCCGAGAGCCTGCGGAACGGCTACGTGAAAGGCTGCGTGAGCCCGCTGCGCCAGGACCCTCCGCGCGGCTTCTTTTTCCACCTCTGCCGCTTCTGCAACGTGGAGCCGCCGCCGCTGCCGCCGACCTCCCGCCCGCCGCCGCC
>NW_012267399.1:2830533-2837281 GCF_000151885.1 Dipodomys ordii | reverse complement strand
CCGCCTTTGTCCTCGTGCTGCTTCTGCTGCTGCTGCTGCTGGACGCGGGGCCCCAGAGCTGGGCGGCCGGGGCGGCGAGGCTGCGGACGCTGCTGAGCGTGTGCTCGCTCTGCCTCAGCCCGCTCTTCAGCATCGCCTGTGCCTTCTTCTTCCTCACCTGCTTCCTGACGCGGACCCAGCGGGCGCCGGGCCGCGGCGGCGGCGGCGGCGGCTCCTGGTGGCTGCTGGCCCTGCCCGCCTGCTGTTACCTGGGGGACTTCCTGGCTTGGCAGTGGGGGGCTTGGCCGTGGGGGGACGCGGCTGCAGCCCCGCACACGCCCCCGGCGGGCAGGTTGGTCCTGGTGCTGAGTTGCGTGGGTCTGCTGACGCTCGCGCACCCCGGGAGGCTCGGACACAGCATCCTGGTGCTGCTCTTCGCCTGCTGCGTCTGGTGGGTGTCGTTCGCCAGCCTCGGGGCGCTGCCTGCCGGGCTCAGGCCGCTGCTCTCCGGCCTGGTCGGGGCCATCGGCTGCCTGTTAGCTCTCGGCTTGGATCACTTCTTTCACATCAGGGAAGCCCCGCAGCATCCCCGCCTGTCTAGTGCTGCGGATGATAAAGTGCCTGTGATCAGACCCCGCCGGAGGTCCAGCTGCGTGTCCCTGGGAGAAAGCGCGGCCACTTACTATGGCAGTGGCAAAATGTTCAGGAGACCTTCTCTGCCTTGTATCTCGAGAGAACAGGTAGGTTGACCCCCTCATGTTGGGTCTGGGAGGACGTGAGTGGGGTGGGGAAGGAGGGAGAGGAGGATCTGGGTTCATTCCCCCCCCCCCGCCTCTCTCCCTCCCGCGTCCCCCAGGTGCATCAGAGCATTTGAAGGCTGCCCAACTTGCAGGGGAGGAAACCATGTTCTAGGAAGGTTTTGGGAAATACTAGAAGCTTGTGAAAAAGGCAAAATCAATTTTTTTTTTAAAAAAAAATCTAAGCTGAAATGAAATAGCCTACTGTAATCTTGCTTCACTTTGTAAAGTATTGCTTTTTGCTGTAGGTGAGTTCTCAGAAAAATGAGATGAATTACTGGCGCTTTGTTAGTTTGACTGCTTCCACTTGGGCATTGTCTGATGTGGAACTTTCTGGTGCTGTTTATCTATCTGCGGTTAAGGAGATGATGATGTCTGCCCAAAAAAGACCTCTTGCCTTTTAAACAAGAAAATATTTATGGATTTTGAGCAGGGAGGTTTCCATATTACTGATGATAATTGAGAAGATCAAGAACAGAAATGAGCTTTGGAACTGAGACTTATCTAGGGGAAAAGACAGAGGTATTGGCGAATACAATTTCTTAAATGGTCTTGTGTAGTTGTTGCATAATTAGGAGAAGGTTTTAGCAATTCAACCTTTAAACTTAGAATTGCCTGGAAAGATGCCCAAAACATTTTCAAATTTTCCTTGTAGGCTGTCATAGTTTTTTTTTTTTTTTTTACAGAGAAGTTGAAATCATCAGGTAATCAACTTACAGGAAGATAGCATTAGGAAGCCTACCTGTTTTGCATCATTGAGAGACTGTCATTACTGTTTATTGAAACATGCAAAAGACTTTACATATATTGTCTCAAGTCCTCACAAAGATTTCTGTTTGGTAGGTGACATTACCCTCAGTATAGAGTTGAGGGAATTGAGTTTTTTTTTTTTTTGAGATGATCCAACTTTGTTAGGTATAGAATGTGGTAGTGTTAGGGTTTGATTAATTTTCTTAGTTCTCAGTGCTGTGTTCTGCACTGCTTATTGGATAAGTGTAGAAGTTCTAAACAGTAGTTCATATCCTTGGTTTTTAGATTTTACAGATTCATCACATCTTTTACACCAAGACCCCAAATATTGGAAACAAAAGTTTCTTTACTACATCCAAGACCCTCATTTCTATAATTGTTTTGGCCAAATATTTGAGAAAAAAGTTACAACTTTTGTTCTTTAGGCTTACTACCAGTAATAATGGATAGGAAAATGGGTATCAAGTAAAAAGTTTTTTGAAAAGTCACTGTACAGCAAAATAGTAGCAATTATTTTCAAAGAATCAAATAATATTTGACTCAAGTATATGTGAATAGATTGCATTAACACTAAGATAGTTTTTTAGCACAGTTTAACCACATTTGTAAACAGTTTTCCTAAATGTAACCGTATTAGTTTTTAACACATTTTAGTTGTAATATATTGATATAGCTATATAGGTGTGTTCTTTTTAAATTGAAAACTTCTAGATTCCTCCCTCATTTCAACTGTGGAGTCAAGGATTCAACCAAGGGCCCCATGCTTGCTAAGCAAGGCTACCACTTGAACTTAGTTTTTCAGAGAGTCTTGAGCTAACTTTGCCAGGTCTGGCCTTGAATGGTGATCTTCCTACATCTGCCTCCCGAGTGATTAGGATCACAAGCCTAGACACTAAGACTTGTTTAAAAACTTCTTGTCTTTAACCTTTTCATTGGTTCTCTTTCCATTATAGCAACCTTTATCAACCTTTAATGAGGTGCATTCTTATTATCTATACTAATGGAAAATAAAATTTGTGCTTTTAAAGAGAGCATATTTTCTTATTGTAGAAAACCATTATTCACTTTTCTACCCCGAGGAGAAACAGCTTGGTGGTTTTAAAATATATGGAAGTATTATTGTTTGGGGGTATATGTTTGGTTATTAAATGCCTAGCACCACAAAATGCCACCATTGGGATTTTTTTTTCAAAAAGAAAATGTTAAACCAGGAGTGAAAACATTTTCTTATTACAGAAAGAAATAAAAAAGAATTGGGGTGGAATCTGTCCTAGTTGGAAATGTCCTGGATTCATGGGCAAAGAATTGTGGGACAAGTCTTATTTAACCTTAGAAATGTCAGTGAATATTCGATAGTCTCTTGTTAACTGGGGGATACCAGTAGAAGAATTCGATAGCACTTTCTAATTCTAAAATTAATTTCAGTTAGTTTATACTTTTCATAAGCTGTAAATAAAAGCCAGTGGGGTCACAAATTTAAATTTTATTTTAATATGAAAGTTGATACTCCTGACCAATATTTTTCAGGATATAATGATTAATAAAGTATTCTGTAATTTTTGCATAGTCAAATCTTTGAGAAATAGGGACTCATTTTTGTGGTAATTATTTTATTTCAACTTATTTTAGAATCTAAATGTTTTTAGTAGCATCTTTGAAAACCACTTGAAAATTCCTATCAATGACATGTTTTTAATTATGCAAGAATGGATTTAAAGTAACTTTCAACTTTTAGTATGTTATATACCGCTTTGAAAAGTAATTGGGCATATTTAAAAAACATTTGATTTAACACTTGTTTATATAATATTTGACTTAACTATTACCTATATGTCAGTTTTTAACTAAGAAGCTTTAAAAAACATTTAGAGATTTAAAGTTTAAATTTGATTACTGTAGACTGTTCTTTGGTGGGCTAATAGAAAGAAGCACTAAGTTTGAATTTGAAATCTGTCTGCTAGGGGTCAGCTGGAACTAAGAGGAAGTTAAAAACATCTGTTGTCTATATGAAAGCTTTGGTCGAAACTGAAGTAGCTACCTTTCTGTGCCATTTTAAGTGTATATTCTATAGGTAGTTTTCAACCACATCATTTTGTGTGTGATTAGGTAAATATGAGCTTTAGAAAGGTATAAGTTGGTGTATGACATATTTTTCTATACCTGAAATGCCAAGTACTTTCTAAATGGTTAGGTAAATATTTAAAAATTCTGTGGCCTTCAGGCCCATAAATATTAAAGTGTTAATTTTATTTGAAAAAAGTATACATTTGCAGTGTGATGACTTTAAAAAAGGAGATCTTAAAATGTGATGATTTATACTCCCCTCCCCCAAGCAAATTCCAAGGCAACCGCACTGAATTACTTTAATAATATTGTAGAATTTTTTTGAGTTTTATGGCTTCAGTGAGTGTGTTAGCCTAAATTGTATTTATTTATTTATTTATTTTTGTGCCAGTCCTGGGGGTTGAACTTGGCCTGGCTGCTGTCCCTCAGCTTTTTTTGCTGAAGGCATTCTCTATCACTTTTGAGGCACAGCTCCACTTTCAGCTTTTTGGTGGTTAATTGGAGAGAGGAATGTCACAGACTTTCTCAGATCTCAGCCTCCTAAGTAGCTAGGATTGCAGATGTAATGTGAACCACTGGTGCCTGGCTCATGATACTTTTTTTTTTTCCTCCGGTAATGGTAGCCTTATGTAACAATTTATACTCTTGTTTCATAACTGTTGTATGTACTCTGCTGTCAGTTACTTTTCAAAAACATAGATTTAATTGTTAACTGTCTTATTTTAAACATTTTCATAGCTTTTATTGTCCACAGGATAAAGTTCACGCCTTTGAATATTGCTTTCAAAGTGCTTTATAACCGGTTCTTAGTTTTGTTTTTGTTTTATTTTCTGCACCAATACTGAGGCTTAAACCTGGGGTACTGTTCTCCTTTAGCTTTTTCGCTTAGGGCTGGGTTCTGCCTGCACTGGCTTTAAACCACAGATCCTCAGATCTCAATGTCTTGAGTAGCTAGGATAACAGGTGTGAGCCATTGATGCCTGAATCCTTTACTTTTCTGTTTTCTTTTTTTTTTTTTTTAGAAGCATTTTAGGACTATAGATCCCTGCTCCCTGCATCTATCATTGGTTCCAGCCATTTGAGGGTTGCTTATTGTTATTGAACTTACTATTGCTTTTTTCTTTTACTTTTTCCATACCTACTGTCTGAAAATCTCCTTCAAGGAACAAATAAAGTTACAAGTCTGGACAGTTAACTAATATTCAAACTAATATATAAGTGGAAAACAAAATTCTGTAGTAACAGGGCCGCCATGTTTAAGACATGACAAATCTTGTGAAGTAAAGGCAATGTGTGGTATGAAACTTTTTTTTAATTATATCACACCAATTAGTAACCTTTATTTACCTTGCTTTCATGCTAATTGTAAGGCAGTTTTCTTTGTCTGCAGCCTCTTAGCTCTTCTGTCATTCTTTTCCCTTTTCTCTTTTAATTACCAAGTCAAACTATTTTCCTGTCTTTCTATATCCCATCCAATATTTATATGGAAACTATTGAAACTTGCTTAAAAAATTGAATCCCAGAGAAATAAGAAAATTGGCTCACGGTTATGCTATAATGTAAAAAAAAAAGTTCTAGAATCTAGGTCCTGACTTATAGTCCACTTGTATTTTCAATAAAGAGCATAGATATCTACAGTCATAGTTTTTTTGAAACTATGCTTATATTTTCCAAGAATCTCTACTTAGGTGATCAAAGGCAATGTCCTTGGATAAAGGAGGTGGGGTGGTGATTTGATAGAGAGTGGACAGAGAGTCAAGAGAGACTTCACACAGATGTGTGTGTGTGTGTGTGTGTGTGTGTGTGTGTGTGTGTGTGTGTGTGTGTGTGTGTGTGTGTGTGTGTGTGTGTGTGTGTTATGTCTGTGTGTGTATGTTTGTCTGCTGATCCTAAGACTTGAATTCAGGGTCTGAGTGCTGTGTTTTTTTAAAAGTTCAAAGCTAGTACTCTACCACTTGAGCCACAGCTCCACTTTAAGCTCTTAGGTGTTTAACTGGAAATAAGAGTCTCTTGGACTTTACTGCCAAAGTTAGCTTCAAAGTGTCATCCTCAGATCTTAGCCTCCTAAGTAGCTAGGATTACAGGCATGAGCCATCTGTACCTGGCTCAGTATAGTTCTTAATGACCTTGAAGAAAAATTTTATATCTAATATGATTAATTCAGGATGGCTTGTCAGGATTCTACTGGACTCAAAATTATATGCCATCTGGGACCAACTGCATAATGTACATTGAGGAAGGAGGAGAGAGTAGAATGAACAGGAAAAACAGAAATGAACGTAAACAAAGCCTTCTTTTCCTGAAAGTATTTTGTTCAAACAAAACAAACTGAACAACTGTGTTATCCAAAGATTGAAGAGGACTGGTTTTTGTATGCATTTTTTTTTTTTGGGTCCAGTCGTGAGGCCTGAATTCTGGGCCTGGGCGCTGTCCCTCAGCTCTTCAGCTCAAGGCTAGCGTTCTACCACTTGAGCCACAGCGCTACTTCTGGCTTTTTCCTTATGTGGTGCTGAGGAATGGAACCCAGGGCCTCAGGCATGCAAAGCAAGTGCTCTACCACTGAGCCACATTCCCAGCCCTGGTTTTTGTGTAGAAGGTATTTCTTGACTTTTTAACATTGACTTCATATTCTTATTTAGAAACTAAACTGATCCATGTTTATTTAGGTGGTTGTTAGGAGCTTGCTTTTAGAATTTGAGGCAGGAGAATGTACATTCAGCATATTTTTCTTTTCCAATCTAGAACTTTTTCTCTAGCATTGATTTTTCTTGGAGGTATTTTCTCGTTATAGACTTTTTCTCCTCCAGCAGCTGTAGTTTACTGTTTGACTGCTCCTTTATATTTCACACATATGCATTGAGCATATATTAAATGTATATAATTAGAATTTAAATTTTGACTGAGCATACAACATAAAAGATTGTTTACACTTGTGTGTTTATGTATGTATACATATGTATTTATCTAGTTATATGCTTTATATTATATCTATCTTTATCCACTATTCATTATTTAGGCATATTGGAGTTTTGTTTTGTTTTTTGCCAGCCCTGGAGCTTGAACTCAGGACCTCGTCACTGTCCCTGAGCTTCTTTTTGCTCAAGGCTAGCATGCTATGACTTGAGCCACAACACCACTACTGGCTTTTTCTTTTTTTT
>NW_012267399.1:2816647-2822448 GCF_000151885.1 Dipodomys ordii | reverse complement strand
AAAAATAAGTTACTTCTGTCTACATGCATATATTGTTTTTTTTGGGGGGGGATCCGGTCGTGAGGCCTGAATTCTGGGCCTGGGCGCTGTCCCTCAGCTCTTCAGCTCAAGGCTAGCGCTCTACCACTTGAGCCACAGCACCACTTCTGGGTTTTTTTTTTGCTTATGTGGTGCTGAGGAATCGAACCCAGGGCCTCGTGCATGCAAGGCAAGTGCTCTACCACTGAGCCACCTTCCCAGCCCCTGCATGCATATATTGTTGTACTTAGCATTTGTGCTTTTATTGTTCTCTAACATCTCTGTATTTTATGTTTGTTAAATGGAGGACAGTACCTTATTTACTTTGTATTTCTGGAACTTGCCCATGCACCAAATAAATAGTATATTGAATTGGCTTATTCCATTAATTATCTTTGTCACTGTAAATAACATTTTCCCCTGGGTGCTCTATAATATTCATAACTTTGCACTTGACACTAACTTGGGGAAGAAGATGCCTAAGGAAAATCACAGATCCCAGCAATAATTTACAGGGGAAGCTTCCTTTGCATGAATGCCCAACTTTATAAGTGAAACCTAGGGAAAGGTTAAAGTTGAGAGAAGAGAAACTGTACCTGATGTAGGACATGACCTCTTAAAAAAAGGAAGAAGTACCAAGTGTGGATTTTGGACAAGTCCACAGTTATGCAGTGTTATAAACAATTATGGTGCTGCCTCTAGATATACTTGAAAAAAAACACTTAAGAATTGGTTACATTTCCCAAGTGTTTGAATAGTTATTAAGTGTTGATAGGACATTTTCAGTAATTAGATTGCATCATTTTTATTTTGTTTTATTTTATATCTGTATTGGGGCTTGAACTCAGGGCCTGGGCACTGTTCTTTAGCTTTTTTGTTCAAAGGCGGCATTCTAGCACTTTAGCCACCACAGCTCCACTTTTGGCTTTTGGTGATTAATTGAAGAGCCTTGTGGACTTTTCTGTCTGGGCTGGCTTCAAACTGCAGTTCTCAGATCTCAGCCTCCTGAATGTCAATGATTACAGATGTGAGCCAGTGGAGCCTGGCCAGTTTTTGTTTTTTGTTTTTCTTTCAAGGGAGATATTCACACTCTTAATGAAAATGTACTGATTCTTATAGTTTACTAAAGAGGAAAATAATAGTAAATTAGTTGTAATTATTTAGCAGTTGCTAGAAATGGGGTTATTTTAAATTAAACACATTCTTATCAGGCAACTAGCAGGAACTTGACATAATACATTTTTATTTTAAATAAATTTTTGTTGTTACTCTTTCTCAGGTTTCCCCTACTTCTGTTTAAGAACAAATCTAATGAAAACTTATTTCCTGATAAGTAAGGGTTGACATTTTAATACCATTTATTATGCCTATGATACAAATATGTGTAAAGTGAGTTAAAAGGCTCTTTGTCATATATTAAATAATGTATCTCAAGTTTTACCTGTTTTTAATGTTTATTTTGTTGCTCTTCCCTGTTAGTTGTTACATCTTTTTGTTATCGTTAAAATACATCCCCTTTCTAAGTTTGTTACTGATTATTATCAGTAAGTCAGAAAACTGTTAACCTAGCAAATTGGAATTGGCTATAAAAATAAGAGGAAAAAAATGCCTGAAAGTCTTTCTCATGAATGTAGTATATAGTCTTTGCAACATCTGTTTCAACTGTGTAGAGATCTTTTTTGCTTATTTTGGTCAAGAGCTTTTGGGTAATTAGCTACAACAATACAAGCCTAAAGTATTTTTTCTTTTCGTTCCTTCCCTTTTTCAAATTTTATTTTTCTTGTAAAGGTGAAGTACAGAGGGGTTATAGTTACATAGGTCAGGTAATGAGGACATTTCTTTTTGAATAGTGTCACCTCTTTCCTCATTTACCATGTGTACTGTAAAGCAGGGATGGAGAGCTTTTTTTTTTTTTTGTCAAGGGCCATTTAAATATTTATAACATTTGTGGACCAGATGGAGTCTGGGTAGCCAGTGAGAAGCATACATGTATGTTCTATCATGTGTATAATGTGTTCTATCTATCCCATCATGAATGTTCTTTGCTTGTCCTTCAAAATTTATGTTTTACTATCAGTCAATTATAATTTATATTGCTATGAGTACAGCTACTGGATTTTTTGAATTCTGAGTTCCTTGGCAAGGACTAGACCAGATGATTTCAAGAGCCTCATATGGACCAGACTTCCCCACCCCCCTATGAGGTGAATTAATTGCTTAATTAATTTGAATCCTTACATGTGTTTTTGCCTATGTATTTCTTACTCAGACAAAACCAGAATATTTCTAGTACCCTATTTGGTTTCTTGTGTTCTGACAGTAACCTAAGATGTCTATAATTCTGAAATTTATCTGATTTAATTTTGTCAATAATTTTTTTCCCCAGTACTGGGGCTTGAACCCAGGGCCTGGACACTATTCCTTAGCCTTTTTTTTTTTTTTTTTGCTCAAGACTAGCACTCCATCACTTGAGCCACAGCTTCACTTCTAGATTTCTACTGGTTAATGGGAGATAAGAATCTCATGGATTGGGCTGGCTTTGAACTATGATTCTCAGAGCTCAAATTCCTTAGTAGCTATAATTAGCCACTGGTGTCCAGGTATTTTGTCTATTTTGAATACTTATTGGAAATTGATATTTGAGTTTTATGTCATTTTCTTATTGAACAAAGTGTTTTTATTTTGGAAACATTAATTTTCACTTATTCTTGAAACATTCGTGTAGTGCCTATTATGGGCAATAAATAAATGATTTTGGAGATTCAAAGATGAATAAAATATATCTTACCTTCAAGAAACTCTATGTGGTCTAGTAAAAGAAAAAAAGGACCATAAATAAAGTATTAATAAAACCTAGAAAAGGCTTATGGGAAAGGGTATTGCTGTGTTATGAGTGTCTTGGGAGAACATAGGGAAGAGTTGATTTATAAGTGTGGAAGGTTAAGGGAAACCAGCATAGTGTGAAGTGTTCGGTGAGCAACAATGGGAAGCCTTAAACTTACAAGGGCAGAATAAGGAATTATTACCAACACTCAGATTGATTGTATATAAGACCATTTTACAGAAGCTATGGCCTTTAGTAAAGCAGTATTACTAATTAGAGGTGATTTTACATGAGATCTAGGTAAATACTTCAAGCTCACTAACTCTCTGTCAGTTTTCTAGTTTCTTTCTATTATTTTCCATGGTTGAATCCACTTAGAAGACAGAGGGCAATGGGAGCTGTTGATACAGGCAAAGCCTCTTGGGAAAACGAACAACAGAGTAGAAAAATGGATCTTGAAGGACAAATGAAATTGGCTTTAAATGGGCATAGAAGATAATCTGTGCAGCAGTGGAGAGAGAGAGCCTTTTAGAAAGAGAAATGGAAAATTATTAGAATAAAGAGTATGTTCAGAAAATGGAAAGTATATCAGATAGTTTGGAGTGCAAGCTGAAAAAAGGAATAATAGGTCATAAAAATTAAAACATAGCTTAGAATTGATAGAGAAATACTAACTTTGCATTGCTTATTCTCTTATTATTAGGTCTTAAGTCTGTGGCTTTTTATAAATTCATGAAAGTCAATGATGCCTTCATCAGTAGGTAGAAGATGGTGGGTCAAGTTCTGTACCTTAACATCATTACCTGAGTTGTTTTGACATAGTGTCCTAGGAAAAATAGGACTAAGAGAAAAAGTTTTTAAGTGAAACTTACTTTTTTTTGTTTTTGGCTGGTCATGGGGCCTGAACTCTGGGCCTGGGCGCTGTCTCTCAGCTCTTCAGCTCAAGGCTAGCGCTCTACCACTTGGGTCACTTCTTGCTTTTTCTGCTTCTGTGGTGCTGAGGAATCAAACCTAGGGCCTTATGCATGCAAGACAAGCACTCTACCACTGAGCCACCTTCCCAGCCCAAGTGAGGCTTACGTTTAGGGAGATAGCTTCTGGTGCTAGGCTTTGGAATTCTTGATCCATTCCTTTCCAGTTTGACATTTTGTAAGTTCAGTTTTCTTGTTTGCATAGTAGGTGCAGTGATAATAACTTTATGATAGTGATAGTAACTTTATGAGAATTAAATGAGTGATTCCTACAAAATACTTACCCAGGGCCTTAAAAGTACTATCAATAAAGGTTACTTGCTTTTATTTTAGGAGGATATTATAAATGTGTTCAAATATTTGAAAGGCTGCCACCTGAAGAAGGGATTAAGCTTTCTATTTTCATGTGAACCTCTATTAATGGAATTAAGACTGGTATGTTTAAATAACAGGCAGACAGATTTGGAATTAATATGAAAAAGTTTCATCATTTCAAGTTGTTTAACTCAGAATAGGTTGGGTTAGCTCATGAGATAACAATATGCATGCCAAGGGAAGTGTTCAGGAACAGACTGGGGATATTTTGGAGTGAATTCATGCCTCATATTGACCAAAATTAGATGAAATCTTCAGGATATCTTCCAAATGTAGTAGTCTATTACTTTGTCCTCCAAATCTGTAAAAACTGAAGCTCATGTTTAGTTTCTTTTTAGCTATGTATCTTTGTGCTACTTGACAAATTTTTTGTTTCTAATTGCCTCCTAACAATATAGTTTAAATATCATCTTTATTTAATAAATGTGTCAGAGTTGTAGATGCTGCCGTTAGTACTGTGAGAAACCTAAGATTCTGTCTTAATAGTGCTTTGAAAATTTCTAACAGAGGGAAATAGAAAATAAAAACAGTGAAATAAATTAAGGTAGTTTAAATACTGTGATGCACGAAGGATGTAAAACAGAATAATAAATGAAGGGATACTAAAGCTTGGGCTTGTAGAGGTAGAGGTGTGTAATTATCAGAGAAGGCCTTTCTGATAAGGTGACAGTTTAACTCACACATGTAGGTTGGAAAGGAGCTGGTCATGTTGGGGAAAACATATTAAACAGAAGAATTATCAAGCTCAAGACCCTATGGTAGGAAAGAGGTTGGTGTGCTTGGGGTGAGAAAGAAAACTGGTTGGAGAATGGTAGAAGAAAGAAAAATGTGGGTCACATATGGCCTTAGCAACTCTGCTGTTTGCATTTCTTTCTAATTACATTCTAATGGGAAGTCATGAGACAATTTTATGATATAGTTTGTATTTTTAAAAAGACTATTCAGACCTGTTTATCAGCTGTTGGCAGAGTAGCTAGAGTAGAAGCAGGAAGATAGGAGGCTGTTACTGTTGTCAAGTGGGAGATAATAGTAGCTTGAATGATCTCAAGCGGCTTTTCCCCTCTATTCCACCTCCACTACTTATTAATAACTGGATGGCTATTAAAAAGTAGTTTGTAGAATGAATATTATTGTTGTAAAACCTTCATATTGTATTTTAGCTAGGTATGAGTCTCTTTTTCTTTGGCGGTACTTAGTTTGAATTTAGGACCTCACACTTGGCTATGCAGGCATTCTACTGCTGAGCCATAACCTCAGACTATTTTTGCACTAGTTATTCTTGAAATAAGATCTTGCTTCCTGACTAGTCACAGGCCTGGACTATGACCTGCTTGTTTTAAGCTTCCTGTAGTAGCTGAGATAACAGGTACACATCATTGCATCCAGTTATCAATTGAATTGAGAAAAGGGGTCTTGGGAACTTTTCTGTCTTAACTGACCTTGAACTGTGATCCTTCCAATCTCAGCCTCCTAAGTAGCTATGATTACAAGTAAGAGTTATTGATGCCCAACGCAGAATCGGAGGATTTTTTTGTTGTTGTCATAGGGATAATGTCTTATCTTCTGCATTTTTTTTTTTGGGTCCGGTTGTGGGGCCTGAACTCTGGGCCTGG
>NW_012267399.1:2811086-2816597 GCF_000151885.1 Dipodomys ordii | reverse complement strand
AACCCAGGGCCTCAGGCATGCAAGGCAAGCGCTCTACCACTGAGCCATCTTCCCAGCCCACTTCTGGCTTTTTCTGTGTACATGGTACTGAGGAATCGAACCCAGGGTCTCATGCCTGCTAGGCATACTGGAGTTTTGAACTCAGGGCCTTGAGTTTGGTGACTTGCTTGTTCAACTGGTGCTCTACCACTTGAGCCACACTTCTAGCCCGTCTTTTTGCTGGTTCTTTGGAGAAAAGTCTCATGAACTTTTCTGCTCAGGCTGGCTCCAAACCTTAATTTCCTCATCTAAGTTTATGGAGATTTGACTGGATTAGGATTACAGATGTGAGCCTCCAGATCTTGGCCACATGTAATATTTTATATGATTTAAGGGAAAAAAGTAAAAAAAGTCACACGCTCACTACTTATTTTCCTTTGAAGGCTTGCATCAGTCTCTCTTGCATCCTTTACTGCACCAAGGTAACAGCTCTTGAGTTTTTGATCATTTATTTTTCTATAACTCTTTATGAATGTATCCCTAAAAAATGTTATTAGTGCTACCTGATTTTAGAAATACACTGCACACATTCTTTTTTTTTTTTTTGGGTCCGGTCGTGGGGGCCTGAACTCTGGGCCTGGGCGCTGTCCCTCAGCAATTCAGCTCAAGGCTAGCACTCTACCACTTGAACCACAGTGCCACTTCTGGCTTTTTTCTTTTTGCTTATGTGGTGCTGAGGAATGGAACCCAGGGCCTAATGCATACCAGGCAAGCGCTCTACCACTGAGTCACCTTCCCAGCCCCCCTACACACATTCTTATGTAACTATTTTTCTCCATTTGCCAGACTGAAATTCATGTTGATATGGATAGTCATATTTTATTTTTCAGTGCTGGATAATATTTTATTATATGAACATTGTATTAAACTTATTTTTCCTCATTGTGATGGACTTGAGATGTTTCTCAGGTGTTTGCTATTATGTATAATGCCTCTCTAATAAAATCTATAAATGCCCTCTAATGAATACATCTGTGTAGAAGTAGGATTACTAGGTTGCAAGTTGTGCTCATATAAACTTTACTATGTATGACAGGCAGAGTAGTGGCATCCTAAGATGTCTATGTTCTAATTCTTAAATTTGTGACTATATTACCTTATAGGGATTCACAGATGGGATTAAGTTAAGGATTTTGAGTTGGGAGATTATCCTTAATTACCTAAGTGAACCCAATATAATCACAAAGGTTCTTAAAAAAGTGGGGGGCCAGAGAAGGAGATGGGGTAGTGAAAGTGAGATGGGAGTTGTGCAGTGTGAGAAAGGCTCACGTTACCGGGTTTTCTTTGCTTGACCTTGTAAGGTGTCCATGGGCCAAGGAAAGAAAGTAGTCAGTAGAAATTTGGAAGAGGCAAGCAGACAGATTTTCTTCTCAGAAATTAGTGAGTCCTTGCTGACAATAACTGGATTAAGTTTGGTGAGACCTGTGCATTTATTTATTTATTTATGTAATAGGACTGCCTAGCTAGCTCTCTACTACTTGAACTATACCTCCATCCCTTTTTCGCTTTAGTTTATAATTCAGGTAGGATCCCTTGCATTTTGGCACTTTGAACTGAGATCTTCCTATCTCTACCTCCAAAGTAGCTGGGATTGAAGATTGTGATCCCACATCTGGCCTTCCTTAGTTTTTAAAAAATCTTCCTAACTCATCAATAACTAGGGAGGATGTTAATAGTTTTACTTTTCTGGTGGACTTAACCAGTTTCACCCTATTGTTGTAATTGACTTCTAAACTTTTTTGTACATAAATATGGAGAATAAAATTTTCAAGTTAGATGAAATGATGTATAAGAACAAAAAGCATGCATGAGATAGTACATGGGAGTATCTAGAGATCAAATGTAGGAAAGTAATAAGAATTAGTATGGTCAGATTTGACACATACTTTACAAACTGTTATTTTAATATGCTTTACCTTGGAGATATTAAAATTACATATGTAGTCTATATCAAGAAGAACACACTCTAATAGAGACAAAAATGTAAATGATTACAAATTCAGTATGGTAAATGATATAGTACATAGGAATAAACCATGTGTCATGACAGCATTATGAAAAGGACAGGATAGTTAAAAAGCCTTAAAAAGTAAGAGACTATTGAGCTTTAATTTTCAAAGAAAGTTCTTACTGTGGTGAAAAAAAAATGAATTCATTGAGATTCCACCTCACTTTAGTCAAAATGGAAACAAACAACAAGGATAATGGTGAGGATGAGCCAGAGAGAGGGTAAGAAGGTAGGGAACTAACTACTATCGCATATTGATGAGAATGTAAATTAGTCTATGGAAATCAGTATGGCCCTTCCTTAAAAGGAGAATGAATGGAACGGAAAGCTATCATGTTAAGCAAACTAAGTTAGATTCGTAAAGACAAATACCCTGTTTTGTGTCATATGTGTAATCTAGTCCTAAAAAACACTTGACATGAATGTAAAAGGGCATCATTTTATGGGAGAAACTGGTAGGAGTGGGAGAGGGGGAAGAGGATGATGATGAGGTGAATGTCTTTTAAGTACGTTACATTTATGTATGAAAATAGCATAATGAAACCTATTAAAATTATCTGATAAAGGTGAGGATGAAACTTGAGAGAAAAAGCCAAGTGAGAGTCCGAGGCCCTTAGTTTAAGACCCAGTGCAAAAAACACAAACAAAAACAAACAAATAAAAAACCCAGTGCAGGCACACAAAGAAGGGGGAGTATAGAAAAGGTGAATAAGAGAATAATAGAGTAAATATGATCAAAACTACATTATACACTTGTATGGGAATGTCTCACCTCTGTAAGTTAATATATGATAATAAAAATAAAATATTTACTTTTATGACTTTACAAACAAGTATCCAATGATATTTCAGTATCATTTTCACTTTACCATACATATATATGTAGGTACTTAACAGATTAAGCACATTCCACCAGTCACTGATCAGTATAAACAACAGAACAAAATGCTTTTATTCTCCACCAGAAATGTCTCTATCCATAGTAAAATTAATACAGGTAATAAAAGCAATGTATTGTAGGATAAGATATATACGGTGATATGTATGTGGGGGGAGGGCAGGTGCATGTGCCAGCCCTGGGGCTTGAATTCAGGGATTAGGCGCTGTCCCTGAGCTTTCCACCTCAAGGCTAGCATTCTGCCACTTCAGCCAGAGCTCCACTTCCAGCTTTGTGGTGTTTAATTGGACTTTCCTGCCTGGGATGTCTTTGAACCACAATCCTCAGATCTTAACCTCCTGAGTAGCTAGGATTAAAAATATGAGCCACTGATGCCCAGACAGAAAAGAGACATTTTTATAATGTGATATAATAAGTGTGTAGTTCTCATTGTGTTAGTCTCAGTCATCCTGTAAGCTACGTATTGGGTCTTATTTTGTACATAGACACTAAGATGAATACATTCAAAAGCACTTAGCTAGTTTTTAGAAAATAACACAATACACTAAGTTCAATTTTCAGTATAGAGTAATCCAATAAATCTTCAAATGGAGCAGTTTGTCAAAAAATTTAAAAATTAATTGAGAGGAATTGCAGAATTGACAAAAAAAAGAGAAAATCTTAAGCCTGAATATGTAGTGCTTCAGATAGAATATTTGGCTATGTGTATGATACTTGTGTTCAGTGGAATTTATGCAGGCAGCACACATCTTAGTATGCACCCAAAAGGTGCAAGTAGGAAGTCTGAGAGATTAGTAGACATTAAAGTCAACTGTAATTTGAAGAGTTTTAACCGTCTTTAGAGATCTTGATAATTTACTTCTGTTATGTGTGTCTGTGTTTAAAAGACAAAGCCTAAAGTGAAGAATCCAGTAATGTATAAAGGGCTACTTCCTATGATGTAAGGGAATTTGACACAAGCCAATGAGGAGGGACTAAATAAACCTCTCCCAAGACTATGTAATCACAAGAGGGCTTTCATATGTATACAGAATATACACAAATTATATGTAACATGTAGATGTATGTATACATGTGCATGTGTATATATATATATTTTACCTGTTCATCTATTGGGTTTCATTTCCTTAATGGCTGTTGTGAATGATAATTTTCTGTGACAAACATGGATGTTTGAATCCCTGCCTTCAGTTTGTCAGGGAATGTACCCATATGTGGACTTGTTGAATAGCATGATAATTTTATTTTTGATATTTTGGGGAGCTGCTGTCCTATTTTCTTCAGATGGCTGCTTTATTTTACATTCTAACAAACACTGCACAAGAATGTTCACAATCCTTGCTATATTGATTCTGGATCCATGGTGAGGCAGAACATGGTGACAAGATTCAGTAGAGAAAGAGACTTTACTTCAAGCAGAGAGGAAGGAGGGGACAAGAGAGCAGGTATAACTTTAGAAAACATGCCCTGAGTGATGCTTCTTCCCACTATGTCTGCCTTCTAAACTTTTTATAATTTCCTAAGATAGTGCCAACACCTGAGGACCCATACCAAAAACGTATGTTATGGTTTAAATATGAAAGATCTTTCATATTTAAACCATAACATACATTTTTGGTTATTCATGGTCCAAAAATACTAAATGGAAAATTCCAGGATGGATAATTGATTAAGTTTTAAATTGTACACTGTTCTGTGTAATGTGATGAAATCTTGTGCTGTCTTGCTCAATTCCACTCAGGACTTCAATTTTTCTTTGTCCAGTGTCTTCTTCATGGTTTTTGTTGTTGTTGTTTTCTTGTGTGTATGCCAGTCCTAGGGCTTGAATTCAGGTCCTAGTTGTTGTCACTGTCCCTGAGCTTTTTTTGCTCAAGGTAGCACTCTACCACTTGAGCCACAGCTTGACTTTCAGGTTTTTTGGTAATTAATTGGAGATAAGAATCTCTCACAGGCTTTCCTGCCTGGGCTGGCTTCTAGCCTTGATCTTCAGATCTCAGCCTCCTGAGTACTTAGGATTACAGACATGAGTCATGAGCACTCAGCTGGCATCTTCATGCTGTACACACTACTCTCACTTGGCAGTTGTATCGACTATCAGGTTGACTAATATGGTATTCCCATGATTGTGTTCAGGTAACAGGTAGTAGTCTAATGCTGCATCATAATGCCCACATTATTTACTTCATTTGTTTTATTTCATTATATATGTGTTGTGTCATATTGTCACAATGAGGTGCCATAATACAATATGGTATTTTAAGAGAGAATGAAACACCATATTTATGTAACTTTATTATAGGACAGTGTTGCCATATTACTATTATTATAATTATTGAGGAATCTCTTAATATGCCAAATTTATAAATTTATTATTATAGTTATTCGTGGGGAAAAAGCTTACTATATTTTGGGTACTATATATAATATCAGGCATGCAGTAGGGACTTGGAAAATTTTTTCTTTGGGTAAGAAAAGACTACTATATTATACCTATTTATACTATCATAAGCATTCTGTAATTATATATATATATATATATATATATATATATATATATATATATATA
>NW_012267399.1:2787597-2798351 GCF_000151885.1 Dipodomys ordii | reverse complement strand
GCTTTTTTTTTCTGCTTATGTGGTGCTGAGGAATCGAACCCAGGGCCTCATGCATGCAAGGCAAGCACTCTACCACTGAGCCACCTTCCCAGCCCCGGCCATGAGACTCTTATCTCCACCAAATTACCACAAAAAAGCTGGAAGTGGTTCTGTGGCTCAAGTGGTAGAGCTCTATCCTTAGGCAAATTAGCTCAGGAATAGTGAGTGCCCCATCCCTGAGTTCAAGCCCCAGGACTGGTGCATGTGCGCGCGCGCGCACACACACACACACACACACACACACACACACACACACACACACACAAAGAAATTAAAATCTTTACCTTTATTTTTATTACCACAGAGAAAATGTGTTTTTCAAGGAAATAGAGATTAGAATTAGAATTCGAGATTTTTAAAATTCATCAAGCAATCCATCAATCTTCTGTTTAAAACCGGGATCTTCAGATCATCAAAAAGTTGCATGTTTTCAAGCACAGAGAAAAATGGACACTGAATCCTAGCAACTGAAAGCAAATAGATACGTCACTATCTGTGTTTAAGTGCTGACACTATGTCAGCAATTTGTTCTATTTGCTTGGGAGCTCTTGTTCAGTAGTGTGTTTACAATGAGGTCTTTCAGTGGAGCAAGGCTATATTATTGAATATGTACTCTGTATTGTCTAAGTACATTCTGTATACAAACTTTAAAATATGTGTATAGGCATTTTTATTGTACTTATTAGTGACTTAATTAGTTTTATTTATTATGTTTATTTATTTTCTTTCTCTAAAGTATTGTTTTTGTTCCTTTTTGTTAGCTAGAAGTAGAAAACTTTGTATTTTAATTATGCTGGCTTAATGTAGGGCACTGAATGTGATTCCAGATAAGTTATTACTTTAGATTTACATGGCTGATGAGCAATATAGGTTGCTTTAAAGTGGGAAGTTTAAACTATTAGAGGTGAACTAATCTGTACTAAGGCTTATAATCTCATTGTATCTTAATTTTCTTAACAGTTGCTATGAAAATTATTACTAAGCATTTAAAACATTAGGCATTAAAATTAAGTTTAGAGTATTTCAAAGTTTATGGGATTTCTTTTTGGTGGGGGTTTGTTTTTGTTATCTAGGTGGAAAAGGACACTGAGCAATTAGAAATGTCAGGTTTGGATCTTTGAAAGAGAGAATGAAGCAGTACCTATGCCTTCAGAATTATTCAGTATATGAGCCGGGCACTGGTGGCTCATGCCTATAACCCTAGCTACTGAGGAGGTTGAGATCAGAAGATCATGGTTCAAAGCTAGCCCAGGCAAGAAAAGTCCGTGAGAAGTGGCGCTGTGGCTCAAGCCGTAGAGCACTTTCCTTGAGCTGAAGAGCTGAGGGATAGCGCCCAAGCCCAGAGTTCAAACCCCATGACCAACAAAAAACAACAACAACAAAAAGAAATTATTCAGTATGCTTTATTAAAGATATTCTGTCCCTGAGGAGTCAGGCCCTGAAGTTCATGCAGTACACATGATAGGCTTTTCCTTTGTGTTTATGAACATATACTTTCCAGGTCCTAGTTAGTAAGGTTATTTGCTTAGAAGGCGTAGTTGAAGCTTGAGAATGGATGCTATTGAAAAACAATAGAGTATAAATAAAAAAATAAAAGAATGTGATGTAGAGAAATTATATACTGTATAGGTTTTTAGGAGAGTAAGCAGTGTGGGAAATTATCTGCATTTAGTGGTTAATGTGATGTGACAAAAAAAAAAGCCAACAGTCAGGAGTGGTAGGATGTGAGGATTTGCCATGAACCTATTTTAATTAATTTTTTTTTTTAAATCAGGTCTTGCTATATAGTCCAGGTTGGTCTAGAAATCACTATATAGACCATTCTGGCCTCAAACTTGTGACCCTCCTGCATCTGCTCCAAGTGCTGGTATTATCAGTATAATCCACCAAGTCTGACCCATAGATCTAATTAAATGTAAGCTTGAAGGTCTCTCATTTGTGGAGAAGAAGGTATTCATATGGCCATATGCTTCTGTAACAAGGTATTTAAGATTGTTCATTCTTTTTTTCCTTTTATTATTATTATTGCCTTTAAGTAGTTGTACAAAGAAGTTCCCATTCTACAAAACAGTATATGAATACAAGGTGTCTGACAACATTGTTATCCATTGCTCCTAACCCATAAGATTGTTCATTCCTGACTTTCTTCATGTCATTGGCATTGGAGTGGCTATACACAGTTTTGGATTCAGATAAGAGGAAGTTGAATTTAGGGTTTTCATTTAGTATGGATGGCATACATTCAGTTCATATTACTTATCAACACAGATACCTTTCTATTTATCGTGGAGTTATATCCTAATATGTCCCTACTAAGTTAAAAATGAACTTAATACACTTAATCTGCCATAAAGTATATCTTAGCCTCTCATACCTTGAACATGTATAGCTTGTTATACTAGCCTACAGTTGGGAAAAACCCATTTTATAGTAAAGTATTGAATAGCGTTTGTAATTTATTCAATATTATACTGAAGGCGAAGAACAGACCTGGGCATTTTCTAGACATGAAATAAATAAAAAACAAAAAGCACAATATTAAAAATATACTAGCATGCACAGTACAGTACTATGCTTGTGATCCTGTGGCTGTCAGGGACCAGTGATGTGTTGCTGCTGCCATGACTTGTCTCTTGCTAGATCAGGCAAAGATCAAATACAGGTTTCAAGGTGTGGTTTCTATTGAATGTGTTAATGCTTTCACACTATTGAAAAATTGAAAAATTATACACAAACTATGGTAAATTGGAGACTATCTGTACAGTTAAGATTTTGGTAGCTGTTCTTTGTAGACATCTGGAAATACTCTTGTTATTCACTGTGCTGACTCAGTTATGACACAGTGATGCAAGGCCAGAGATCATAAGGTGATTGGCATGTCCTATACTGCCTGATACTAGAAGAATGTAATAGGGTAAGAGAAACGAACTTTGAAATACATAGAATCAGAAAAGTCTAGTCTAGGAAAATTTCCTTTAAATCTGATACCTTATAAATGAAAGAAATAGCCCAAGTTTCCCAAAATTTTACAGTACTAAACATTTACATGAAATTATCAGTAAGTTTGTGATAACAAAGAATGCCCCTCCCCTGTCTTCTCCCCTCCCCTTCTTGTGGGATACAGGGGCTTGAAGTCAGAACCTTGTTCTTGTGCTCTGCTTTTTTTTGCTCACAGCTGGGCCTGTACAACTTGGGTTATACCTCCAGTCTGGTATTTTGTCAGTTTGACATTTTCTGCCTGGGCTGGCTTCTAATATTGATCCTTTTGCTTCAACTTCTTGAATAACTAGGATTATAGGTATAGCACCCTGTTCAAAGAATATTTTCAAAAATGTAAACAATTTAGTATTTTAAAAATTCTTTTATATCCTTGTAGTATGAAGACAGAATTGCAGAAGGTATGTAACAAAACTATATAAAAAAACAAAAAAACTATAGAAAAATTGTTCTAGAAGTGTGCCAGAAAGTTTATTGATAAAACTGAAGTTTTTAAAAATTCTGTGACTTTTTCCCTCAGTGTATATATGTACTTAATTTGTATTTATAATTTTTCCTTTTTTCCACTCTAAAGAGAGCCCCAAAGTTGTATGAAGCTATGCCCAACAAGACCTGAGAAAGAATTGTGGTTAAGAGCAGACAATTTACAAATAAAGAATGTCTTCTTGTTTTAAATGATAGATTGAAACAGCTAAGGAAAACAATTGAATTTTGTTATTAGGGAGTACTAATGACCTTCAGGAACAAACATGAATTTTTGAATGTGAAGTGGAGATTAAGTACTTTTCATGGAAAGTGGAACAATAGATTTTTGGGAAAACAGTCTAGAGAATTTTTCTTTGTGTGTTTAAGCTTCAAAGATGGATGGACATAGGAATATGCTAATTTAAGGGAAAAGTTTCAAGTAGCACGGAAGGAAAAATAGTAGGGTGGTTAAACCAATGTAGAGGTAGCTAAAGTAGGGAGGTAAAAGGATTAAGACATAAGAGAAAAGAAGAGAAAAAATTTAAGTAGACAATGAAATTCAGTGACAGTGACTTAGAGAGCTATCACTGAGTACTATAATTGCTTTTCATTTATTATTTTATTTATTGAATGGCCCAAAATACTTTTAAACTTAATATATTTTACATAAAGCTGGATTTAACATAGTACAATTTTAATAGGCTTGCATTTGGATAGTTAAGTGTTTTTTTTATTACTGGAAGATAATTATTTGCATTAATTTGTTAAACCCGATCATCCTTCAATTTTTGATTGTATGAGGCAGTTGCCCCAAATCAATTTAAATATATCATGTTTTTTTTCTGACAAGGATATATAATTTGGATAACAAGAAACATGAAATTACATTTATTTTCTCTTAGTTTTATAGATGGTATGGAAAAGGGTGCAGAACAAAGTATCAGGTATGAGACTTTTTAAATTTTTTACTTTATTCCATCCCATTCATCAGTATTTATTGAGAGTTTATTATCTGCCAGGCATGAGTCTAGAAACCTGGAGTAGAGCAGTGAACAAGGACCAAGTCTCTGCATCCCTGAACCTTATATTCTGCACTCTGCAATGAGCACTTAAGTATATATCACATAATATTAGTTATGAAGAAAGATAAGGGGCTAAGATGACAGACGGTAGTGTAGGATAGTTTTGGTAGAATGCTGAGGAAAGCATCCTACTACTTTTTGTCTGTATATTTAGAAGACTATACAAATCAAAATGTACCTACTACCTAAAATCATTTTATTTTGATTTAATTTGTGCAATATCTAGTTACCCCAATTTTCTCATCTCTAAAACTGTAATAGTAATACCTACTCTATACCTTTGTTGCATGGTTTAAATAAGGTTATACTGGCTGTGAATGCTTGGCATCATTCTTGAAATAGTATCAACACTAAGTGGTACCTTTTTTGAAGCTTGACTGTATTTCCTTCTACCCTCCTTTCCCATCCCCTCTCCTTTCCTTTCCTCCCGTCCCCTCCCCTCCCCTCTCCTCCCCTTTCCTCCCTTCCCCTCTCCTCCCCTCTCTCCTCTCCTCTCCTCTCCTCTCCTTCTTTCCTTCTTTCTTTTTTGATGCCAGTCCTGGAGCTTGAACTCAGGTCCTGGGTATTGTCCTTAAGCATTTTTTGCACAAGGCTAATGCTCTAGCACTTGAGCCACAGCTCCACTCCAGGCTTTTTTGGTAGTTAATAGGAGAATAAGCGTCTCAGACTTTTCTGCCCCAGCTGGCCTTGAACTGCAGTCCTTAGATATCAGTCTTCTGAGTAACTAAGATTATAGGCATGAACCACTGGTGCCCAGCTTGTATTTCCTATTATTTTCTATGCATGTACCTTTATGCAAACCAAATAGATTAGGAAGTGACTAACGTCTTTAAAAAAATGTATATACCTTCAAATTCTAGACTGAAACTAATTTTTTAAAAAATTAATTTCCTTTATTGTTACTATAGAGGTGATGTACAGAGGTTACATGATTCAGGTAATGAGTACATTTCCTTTCATACAGTGTCTTTGTTCTCTCATTCTCTCTAAGTCCCTCCCTCGTGTTTCCACACATAAGTTGTATAATTCACTTACAGCAGTGTCCAGTGAGTTCCACTGCTGCACTTTTTCACCCTTTTCCCTTGAGTTATGTACCCTACCCTCCAACCTTTCCAAAGAGTATCCTCTTTTGGTCTCACTGTGTGTGAGTATCCAGAATCCAGTATAATTTATCATATCTCAGTGCAAACTAACCCCTCCCAAACCTAATAAGCTTCAATAAATGGACAAGGGTGCTAAGAGAGACTTCTCAGAAGAGGTAAGAATAGCAAAGAAACACATGAGGAAATGCTCATCATCCCTGCCCATTAAAAGATATGCAAATCAGAGCAACTCTGAGATTCCATGTTGGTGGGGGTGTTGGGAAAAAGGAATCCTATTGCACTGTTGATGGGAATGATGTTTTCATTTATTGAGACAATCCTAGGATTTCTCTATTTCTCTATTTTGTTACTATGTTGAGGTACTTTTTTTTTTTCCTGGCTATTTTTGGGTTTGAACTCAGGGCCTGAGCACTGTCCCTGAGCTCTTTTTCTCTCAGTTAGTGCACTACAACTTTGAGCCATAGCTCCACTTTGTTTTTTGAGTGTTAATTGGAGATGAGAGTTTCATGGGGACTTTTCTGCCTGGGCTGCTTTTGAACCCCAATCCTCAGATCTTAGCTTCCTGAGTAGTTAGGATTATAGTGTGAGCCACCAATGCCTAGCTAATTTTGTTGAAGTAATGTATTTTTAAAAAAAAATCTAACCTTCAGTTGATTGATTCTTTTTTACATATTGCTAGATTTTCTTTGTTAAAAGATTACATTTATTTTTAGAAAATTACATTGGTAGCCAGATGCTGGTGGCTCATACTTGTAATCCTAGCTACTCAGGAGGCTGAGATCTGAGGAGTTTGGTTCCAAGCAATCCCTGGGAGAAAAGTTCGTGAGACTGTTAACTTTAGTTAACTATCAAAAAGTTCAAAGCGGAGGCATTGCCCAAATGGTAGAACACCACTTTGAGCAAAAAAAGCCAAGTGAGAGCACAAGACCCTCAGTTCAAAGCCAAAAGTACCTGCAAACTAAAAATTTTTATCTAATTTATCTGTGTTTATGAGAGATGTTGAGCTTTAAGTTTTTCTTTTCTGGTTGTATTCCAGTCTAGTGTTGCTATTTAGGTTATGCTGGCAACTTAAGAACTGTTTCCTTTTTCACTATTTGCTCACAAAACTGTGTTAAGATTGAGCTTTGCTACTTCTAATTTTTGTTTATCTTTTTTTCTTCTTTTTAAAAGTAGCTATCAAAATATTTATACTTGTCTTCTTTTGCAGTTAAGGAAACTCAAGCTTAAAAAGTTAAGCACCATTAGTCAGCTGGCAGTTACTGATCTGAATTAAATATGAATTTTATTTTACTTCAAAGTCCTTGTTGCATAGTGTACATGGAGGAAAATGATTGGCCAGGTGTTAAATTATGCATGTGTTAAGAAATGCTAGAAGTTTTCTTTTGAGAACGAAAACTTCTTTTGAAGATTTACTTTCTGCCTATCTTAAGAGCAAAAGTCTTGACAAATTTTCTTAGTTATTTGTGGCTTAATATAGCTAAGTTTTATGATTCTATTGGCTCAGTGAAATGAAAAGTCCATCCATCCAAAACTAAACAAGTTAGTTTTATTTCTTTTTGGAAATAAATGGTTACTTGGAATTTACTGGGCTTACTATTTTTCCAAATACACATATGATAGGTTAAAGTTGGTTAATCCTAAACTGACAGGCCCAAGGATAAAGGAAAAAGCTTTATATAAGTGAAATCTAAGGTGATTTTAAAGACATCCTAATACCTTATTTTCTCCCAATTTGAAACAGTCTCATCAGAGAACTTTTTAAATTTCATGTGGATGCATCTTTTTCTTTTAAGGGGTACAAATTACAAAACTGTTCCTTGTTTGTTGATTACTAAGAAATTCAGAGTTTCAAACAATTATTTACTGATAACTTTTTATTCTGTGGCCACTTAAATGATTTTTTTCGTCAGGCTTGTATTGGAAATGTTTTATTTTTTTATGAATTTCCAGCAGTTTTTAATGTTATTTAGTCACTAATATTTATACTATGCCAATGATTTTATTTTATTTGTTTAATATAAAAACCTCAATAAGTTATTCTCATTTCCAGTTAACTTAATTATGAAGTCTGGCTCCCTTTGTAACAGCTTCTCATTTTTAAATCATGAAGTGTTATTTGATGAAACCAATAAGAAAACAATGTTAGTAAAAGTAATGCTTTTTAGCTGTAAAATGTTGTGTTATAATATAGAGGGAGAAACTTTGAGTTCACTTAATCTTTGTGATATTTGTAATATGATTATTTCAATAGGATTATTTTCTTGACAAATATAGAATTTGAGATTTTTTTGATAAGTTTTTTATTGTGAGAATATTGTACAGAGAGGTTATAGTTACTCATGTAACTGTATGAGTACATTTCTTATCAAGCATTGTTGCCTCCTCCTTTGTTTTTCAACCCTATCATCCCTTTCCTCCCACCTCCAGAATTTGATGCTTAAATCTCCTTATTAATTATGTATATTTTCAACAAAGGAGATGTAGTTTTCTTGAAAGGAATAGGTATTTATTTTACTTGGAGTCATGTTAAAGACTGACATTAAAATATTGGCTTACTGGTCTTTCTGTCAGGAACCCCAAATCCTTTTTTCTTTATGTTCAATAGTTCTGCTAGGTCACTATGTGGACTCTAAATTTAGTAAGATTGATTAGTATGAGAATTAAGGATTTAGTTTTGTTAATTGAAGTTTAGTTTTTGTAGGTTCAGTATATTGATGGAATTGGAAAACTTTTTCTCTAAAAGTTGTTTTAAAATTCTGAGACACAAAAATAAGTTGATTGGTTTTATTATGTTAATGTTATGAAACTGGAAAATAAACTATCAACATAAACTGTTAAAAATAGTATGAGAAAGGAAAAATTGGATGTTAAGTCATTTATGGACTGACAACTCTTATTTGCTTAAGAATAGCATATATAGTATTTTAAAAACTAGCATAGAAAAGGCTTTCCAATTTTTCCCAGACTTGGAGTATTATTTCTCAAAACATTTACTGAATTTGAAAAAAAAATCAAAATGGAATTTTCACTGTTTTTTTCTCTTTTGTGTCTTCACATCTCACATTCAGACAGTAAGTGTGGGAAGCTGTTGCTGGCAAGATCTCTAAGAATGAGTTGATTCTGCTTTTGAGGATGTCTAGTGTCATTGCTGTCCTTTTTCTGTATTTTATCCTGGCTTATTTATTTTATGGGAACCTGACAGCGAAAGGGCAGAAGGTCAGTTTGTATAGAAATGAGATGAAACTGAAACTAAAAGTGGTTAAATACAATAGTCAGTTATTAGTTCCCATTTACTTGTATGTTATGCATGGTAGAATTTAAATTCGTACTTTTTTGTCATCTAGGATCTCTGATTGGATTATCACTTTTTACCATTTACTTAACAGATCTGAATGTCTGTTATGCACACAACATTTCTATGACCATTCAGTTCATTGATGGTGCCTAAGTTATAAATATTTTTAACCTTAATGTTGTAAAACATATAGAGCTTTATCTTCCTAATATTTTATTTTATGTAGTTTAATGGCAAAATAAGTGCATTTGTTTCTAATGTAGCTTCCTGCCATTGACATGAATTAATAGGCTTAACTAAGTTTTTCTTTAGCATTTTCTGTAACTATTTTTTTTAGCATTTTCTTGAGTTTTACATTCTTGTGTAAACATGGGTAAAAGGAGTAGTAGATAGTATATATTGTGTTTATCTTTAGATTTTAACTTGATCTCCTTATAACAAGCAATCAAAATAGTTTCAAAAGTCTGAACATTTTTAACAACGTTTCTGCTCAGTTAAAGAATTATTTCAAAGCAATATATGTACTTAATTTAAAATCAAATAAAACTACATGACTTAAGATAAAAGTAAAACTTCCTTTGCTGACTCTTTACCACTCTCTGGTCCTGTTCCCCAAAGGCACTCTCTCCTAGTTCTATTTCTTTTTCTTCTTAAACCAACATAATTTACAATAATGCGGCTCTTCTGCCAATTTTCTGGTTTATGTAAATCTTTCATGAAAATGTGGATTTAGTTTTCATTCTCTACTCTTCTTCCATTTTCTTACTATTATATTCCAGTTAAAAACAAGGGAATAACATTGATCAAGATACATTAAATTATTGATTACATTCATTACATTGATTTATTGAATGGTAACTCCTCTGTACAACTACTTAAAGATAATATAAATTTAATTAAAACCCTTTCTATATTGTTTGATTGTAGAAATAATGTTTTGAAATAAGTAGTCCACTTTTTTCCCCCTAGATCCACTGCCATTACCAAGTCAGAAGCCATTTTGATTTTTCTCTACCAGATTTTAAGATTTTCTTTACTCCAGTGTTTCCAGATTCTGTGATCATGTACCTACCTAGATAGTGTGATCTTATTCCTAGATCCTGTACCTATAAGTTTTTGTGCTGATAGTTGCTGGGACTTTTTACTTGGGAGATTAGTATCTTTTAATTTTAGGAGAATTTTCTGTTTTAAAAAATTCTTTTTTCTTTTCTTTTTGATTATTTCTGAGCTTTATATTAGTTGGACATTGCACTTCCTAGATTACTTACTTAATTTTAAAGTATTTTTCCCAGTCTGTTAGGCATTTTATTTTTCTAGTTATCCTTCATTAAATTTTTCTATCTTATTGAATTAGAAAACTTTTGCTACATGATTTTTATTTTTTCAGAGAACTGCCAATTCTGTTCCCATTGTGTTTGTTTTTGTGGTTCTAGGGATGGAACCCAGAGCCTCAAGCATGCTAGGCAAGTGCCATACTACTGAGCACATCTCTAATCCTCTAGTTTATTTTTTTTCCAGAGACCAAAATTCTGGTCTCCTGTTAATCTGAGAGGAAAATTGTAATAGATAATATTTCAAACATATGGAAAAGTATAAAGAAGAGCATACTTGTAGGATTCTCTAAATCATGCTGCTAGGATAAATCCAAGTAGGCCCCAATATCTTGTTTATTTATTTATTTATTTTTTAAATTTTATTTTATTTTATTTGTGAACATACTGTACAGAGGAGTTACAATTACATGGGCAGGATAATGCGTACATTTCTTACCAA
>NW_012267399.1:2764969-2786802 GCF_000151885.1 Dipodomys ordii | reverse complement strand
GGCTAGGGATGTTGAACATTTCTTCATGTGTCTATTGGCCATCCTTCTTTCTTCTTCAGAGAAGTTTCTCTTTAAGTCTTTCGCCCACTTATTTCCCAATATCTTGTTTTAATTTTATTTTTTAGGTATTAAGATTGCATTCTGTCTGTCTGTCTGTCTGTCTCTAATATAGTATTAGGATTTGAACTGAGGGTCCTGAACTTACTAGGTAGGCATTCTACCCCTTCCTTTTTAAAAAAACAAGAAAACAAAGAACTTTAGTTGTTTTTTAAATAAGATCTTTCTCTGGGGCTTAAACTCAAGAGCCTTGTGTTCTTGTTTGCCTGGTGTTCTACCTCAGCTCCACTTCTAGTTTGTTTTTTTTTTTTTTTTTGTGGATTAGTTGGAGATCAGAATCTGATGGACTCTTCTGCCTGGGGGTGGCTTGGAACTGAGTTCCTCAGATCTCAGCCTCCTGAGTAGCTAGGATTACAGGCCATTATTGCCTGATGAGGATTTCTTGTTTCTGCCTAGGATAGTCTGGACTGTGATACTTTTTGCTTCGTATGTAGCTGTGATTACAGGTTTGTGCCTCTATATCTGCTTATTGATTGAGTTATGGCATATTACTCAGGTTGGTATCGAATTGTGATCCTCATTATTGCTGCCTGCTGTGGCCTGGGTTTGTAAGACTGAGATTGGCCTAGCTTTCTAATATTGTTGAGCTTCTTACATCTATTTGTGTAAGTGGCATTGGTCTAATACTGTTCTTGTAACATTTATCCTCACGTGGTTTTGATTCAAGAAGAAGTCAGTGAATGTGACTCCTTTTCTGTTACCTAAAATAATACATAAAATTGGAATTGTTTCTTAAGTGCTTGATTTAGCATAGTTTGAGTCTGTTGGTTTTTGTGTGCCCCATCCCTTCTTTATGACCTTGATATTTTTCTTCATAAAATACATTAAATATAGTACTTCCAGTTCTGCTAGTGAGCCAGGCACTGGTGGCTCACGCCTGTAATCCTAGCTACTCAGAAGGCTGAGATCTGAGGTTCCCGGTTCAAAGCCAGCCCAGGCAGAAAAAGCCATGGAATTCTTTATCTACAATAAACCACCAGAAAACTGGAAGTGGTGCTGTGGCTCAAGTGGTAGAGCACTAGCCTTGAGCTGAGCTGAGCTGAGCTGAGGGACAGTGCTCAATCCCAGAGTTCAAGCCCCATGACCGACAAAAAAAAAAAAGATCTGCTAGTGGTCAGGATTCCCCCCCCCCCCCGTTAGCTCTTTAACTCATTTTTGAGTGATAGTTTCACTGGGTATAGAATTTTAGATTTACAATTTGGTTCCTTATGAGCTAATCTTCCTTCCTTCCTTCCTTCCTTCCTTCCTTCCTTCCTTCCTTCCATCCTTCCTCTAAAACGTCTTTTGAAAAAAAATTGAATTTGTTATTTTACGTTTGGCAAGATGAACAATTGGATTAATCATACTTCAACATGTGACCTAAGTGGACACTAATCTTTGTAACAGGTCTTCTAATTTTCTAGCAGTGTTTATGACAAAAGTACCATACAGTCCCAGATCTTGAGTTTTAATAGCTAGAATTATTTAAAAAGTTTAAACCAGCTTTTCTGAATCATGCCTAATAATTGGTTTGGAATGGGAATTCATTCCCAGGCTTTCTATGTACCTAGATAATTTTATTGTCAATTCAGAGATTTAAAATACAGATAAAAATGGATCTGAAGTTAACAGTAAAATTCTAGTACAAATGTGAACACCTTTTTTCTTTTTCTCTTTCCTTCTTAAGAAAATATAAAATTTAATTTAAAAATTTACATGCAAAGAAAAAGAACCACAATAATAAAAGTACATAATAAAATAATACATAATAATAAAAGTTCTACTTATATTCCAGATTGACTTTAAAAAGTGAGTTGCTTACTGATAAGGTAAACATAATTGATCAGTAGACTAAGACTGAATGTCTGAACACAGACACATGTAGGTATAATCAGTTGATTTTAGGCATAAATGTCAGAGCAACTCAGAGGAGAAAGTCACTAGTGAAACATTTGGATGATCTATGTAGAAAAAAATGAGGACTAATTCTCACTTGTTATTATCCTATACTGTATACTGTGCTTGTTACTCTAAAAGCTGTATAAAAAGTGAACTCAAAATGGGTTATAGTTCTAAATTGAAGGCCTAAAAAATTATATATGAATCTGGAAGAAAATACAGGCAGTAGGATACCAGCAACATTAGAAAGAAATTATTAAACTGATTTGTATTTTAACTAAAAACTTACATTATTTAAAGTTATTAGTAAAAAATGAAAAGGTAAGCTAAAGGATAAGAAAAGAGCATTTATAATGCATATATGATACATGACATCCTACATATGTAAAACAACATATGTAATAATTACTAAATAAACAGAAAACAAATGGCCCGACCAAAAATAGGCAGAAGATTTGAACACTGCTGGTAGAAATATAAAATAGTGTATTTCTTTGGAAAATAATTTAATTTAGAATATGATGTTAACATCTCTTGTAGATATTGAAGATGAAAACATATATTCACATAGAAATTTGTTCATACATGTTTTCCACAGTATTATTCACAATAGCCCTAAGCTGAGAGTCACCCAGATGATGACTATATATTTCTATTGGCAAATATGCCCCAGGAATAATAATTGCTTATCTTTAGTTCATTTTTTATATAGTCATCTTCTTCCTAGAATCTTAATCCAATTTAATCTGATTCTCAGCTACTTCTATATATCTTCAAATTATGCTTATATTCTAACTATAACCAGCAGGAACACTGTTCTATAGTGAACAACTTCAAACTTTGCATTTCCAGCTTTGGTAGATGTGCTTAGATGCCTTTATCATAATAGTTCAACACAAATAATTGAGGAAATGATCTTTTTTTTTTTTTGGTCCAGTTGTGGGTCCTGAACTCTGGGCCTGGGTGCTGTCCCTCAGCTCTTCAGCTCAAGGCCAGCGCTCTACCACTTGAGCCACAGCGCCACTTCTGGCTTTTTTTCTTTTTCTTATGTGGTGCTGAGGAATCGAACCCAGGGCCTCAGACATGCAAGGCAAGTGCTCTACCACTGAGCCACCTTCCCAGCCCAAGGAGGAAATGATCTTTAAAATATGTATTTAAAGATATTATTTCCTCTTCAGAGAAATCTCTCTTTAAGTTTTTAGTCCACTTTTTGATGGGGCAGTTGTTACTTTGAGGATTTGTTTTTTGGAGGATTTAATTTTTTTTGAGTTCTAAGTATATTTTAGATATGAGGCCTTGTCTGTTTTATAACTAGTGAAGATCTTCTTCCAGTCTGTGGGCTATTGATCTTACTAGCTGTGTCCTTTGCCATGGAGAAGCTCTGCAGTTTCATCCAATCCCATTTGTCCAACCTTTCTTTGATTTGTTGTGTTTCTGGGTCTTTATTAAGAAAATTTTGGCCTTTGCCAAGGAGCCCTAGAGTTTCTTCTATTCCTTCCTGTAATATTTTCAGGGTATCTACTTTGACTTTGACGTCTTTGATCCATTTGGAGTTGATTCTGATGCAGGGTGATGTATAAGGATCTAATGTTAGTTTTCTACAGGTGTTTAACCATTTTTCCCAGCACCATTTACTGAAGAGACTTTCTTCCATTCGATTTTTTTTTTAGCTCCCTTTATTGAAGATTAGGTGGCTATGTCTGTGGGTCCATTTTTGGGTCTTTGGTTCTATTTCATTGACCTTTAGGTCTATTCTGTGCCAGTACCAAACTGTTTTGATTACACTATGGCTTTGTAGTAGAGTTTGAAATCTGGTATTGTTATTCCTCCATCACTGTTCTTTATGCTAATGATTATTTTTGCTATTTGGGGTCTTTTTTTGTTCCATATGAATTTTTGGATTGCTCCTTCTATTTCATTGAAGAATGAGGTTGGGATATTGATAGGTATTGCATTGAATTTGTAGATAGCCTTTGGCAGTATTGCCGTTTTCATGATATTAATCCTCTGAATCCAGGAGCATGGATTCTGCTTTAATTTCCTTTAAACTTCTGCTTTAATTTCCTTTTTCAGGTTTTTAAAGTGTTCATCATAGAGTTCCTTCACTGCTTTTTTATTTTTTGGGTCTGGTCGTGGGGCCTGAACTTTGGGCCTGGGCACTGTCCCTCGGCTCTTCAGCCCAAGGCTAGCGCTCTACCACATGAGCCACAGCGCCACTTCTGGCTTTTTTTTTTTTTTTTTTGCTAATGCGGTGCTGAGGAATCAAACCCAGGACCTCATGCATGCAAGGCAAGCGCTCTACCACTGAGCCACCTTCTCAGCCCCTTTCACTTCTTAAGTTAATTCCTAGGTATTTAATTTTTTTGTGGAGCTATTACAAAAGGAGCTGCTTTCCTGATTTCAGCTTCACTCTTCTCATTATTAGCATACTGGAAAGCCATTGATTTTTGAGGGTTAGTTTTATACTCTGCTACTTTGTCAAAGTTTCGAATCAGCTCTTATAACTTGGGAGTGGAGCCCATCTTAAATACAAGATCATGTCATCTGCAAAAAGGGAGAGTTTCACTTCATCTTTCATTTGGATCCTCTTTATGTTTGCATCTCATTGCTCTAGCTAGGCATTCTAATACTAAATTGAAGAGGAGTGGAGAGAGTAGACATCCTTGTCTTGTTCCTGAGTTTAGAGGAAATGGCTTTAGCTTTTTGCCATTAAGTATAATGTTGGCTGTAGGTTTGTCATATACAGGTTTTAATGTATTGAGGAATGTTCCCTGGATTCATAGGTTCTCCAGAGCTTTCATTATAAAGGGGTGTTGGAGCTTGTCAAATGCTTTTTTTGCTTCTATTGAGATAATCATGTGGTTCTTATCCTTGCTCTTGTTGATGTAATGTATTACATTAATTGGTTTGTGTATATTGAACCAGCTTTGCATCCCTGGAATGAATCCTGTTTGATCATGATGTATGTTTTTTTCTGATGACTTATTGACTTTTGATTGTAGACACATGAAGAAATGCTCAAGTTTTCTGGCCATAAAAGAAATGAAAAATCAAAACAACATTGAGATTGAGATTCTACTTCACCCTGGTTAGAATGGCTATAATAAAAACATCTAATAATGACAGATGCTGTAGGGGATGTGGCCAAAAGGCCACAAGTGTAAACTTGTCCAATCACTCTGGAAATCAGTATAGAGGCTCTTCAAAAGACTATACATAGAGCTCCCCTATGACCCAGCAATCCTACTTCTGGACATTTACCCAATTGATCACTAACAAGGCCATACTAAAGCGACCAGCACAACTATGTTTATCGCAGCATTATTTACCATAGCTAAGATATGGAACCAACCCAGATGCCCCTCAGTAGATGAGTGGATAAATAAAATTGTGTGTGTGTAGTGGATTCTATGCTTCCATCAGAAAGAACGACACTGCCCCATTTGTTAGGAAATAGAAAGACTTGGAAAAAATCATATTAAGTGAAGTAAACCAGTCCCAAAGAAATTTAGGTCCCATAGTTTCCCTTATTTTCAACAATTAGTTTCCCTTATTTTCAACAATTAGTATACATATAGGATAATCTTATCAGATGAGCTGAAAAGCTCAAAAACCATGTACAAATGACCATATAAGATGATGCTAAGTGAAATGAACTCCAAGTTATAGACACAAGAGGTCTGTCTTTATTGTTATTGTTTTAAATTACCATGTGATTTTATTTGTTGTTGTTGTTTCCTTTGTATGTTCTTTCCCCTATGGCATATCCCCTGTTGTCACTGTACTTGATTTTGGTACCCTGCATCTTGTATATACATGTCTAATCTAGAGAGGGGAAGGAGAATTACAAAACGCTGAAACAAGGACACAGGATGACCTGTTTTTAACAGGACAGTATATTGGAAATGAACTTTACAACTTCAGGCGGGGGTCGGGGGGAAGGAAGGAGTGTGAGGGGTAGGGGAGGAAAGGGATAATGGGACAACAACTGGGAAGGGAAGGGGTAACAATGATCTACAAGTAATGTACTCATTGCCTTACTCATGTAACTGTAACCCCTCTGTACAGTATCTTTACAATAAAATAGAAAAAAAGATAATACTTACATTTTCCTCAGATGCAGACCTAAAATTGGATACTCTAAACATTTCAACTTTAAAATTACAAATGGACCTTTTTATACTATTTAACTATTATTTAGAATTGATCTATCTATACAGTGTGAATTCAACATCTTACATTATTTCTTGAAATTATATTTTCTTGTTCAATCCTATTTGTTTCCATGAAATTTGCTGGCTTACTTTCTTTGTATACTTTCAGTCTTTCTTGTTTTGATTGATTTATTAAAAGTAACACCCATGATGATTATCATGAATTATATTAAGTACTTTGGCCAGGCTTTGTGTTCATTGTTTTACATACATTATCATGAAAGCATCTCAAATAGTCCTGAGAACTACTTCAGATACTGAAGCAGGGGCAGTTTGGAGATAGGGGGTTGTATTGGGAGGGTCACAAGGAGTTGTTGGTCTTCTAAAATTTCTTTTATTTGTGTGGCTGGAACCATTGGGGAGAAAAATCTTAGCATTGTTCATGATCTGTTTTCTAATATTTTTGACATGTTTCAGCTTGAAGCCAGACTGCCTACATTGTAATCTTGATTTCACTTATTACCTGGTGAAATTGGGCAAGCCATTTACCTTTGCTTCTTCACCCATAATTACATATATATATATATATATATATATATATAAAATAAAGATAACTGTACAGAGGAGTACAGTTGCATGAGTAAGATAATGAGTACATTTCCTCTTGAGCATTGCTACCCCCTCCTTTGATTTTCCCCTATCATCCATTCCCCAATTTCATCCATAATTTGAATATGAAAATAATACTCATCTTATGAGGTGGTTATGAGGATTATGTACATTAAAATTTGTATATATGCCAATTGGGGCTTGAACTCAGGGCTTGAAATGCTTGCTTTGTGTTTTCACTTAAGTTTGTTGCTACCACTTGAGCCATACCTCCGTTAAAGCTTTTCCTGATGAATTAAGGATAAGAGTCCACATTTGTCTGCCAGGATTGGCTTTGAATCACCGTTCTCAAAACTCAGCCTCCTGAGTAGCTAAGATTACAGGCATGAGCCACTGATGCCCTGCAATTAGAGCATTTAAAGCCCTACAACAGTGTTTGTTACTTGGAAGTTTTTTCAGTGAAAATAGTTAAAATTTGATTTTGAATGTTTTCGATCTTCAAAAATTTTAATTCCATGCCTTCTTCAAAACTCATTACCTCTCTAGTTACAGTTAAATTACATATGCTGTATAGTTATTTTTATTATATATTTTAGCTAATGTACTACTTTATGTAGATTTACTAGCTTTCAGAGAATTAGTATATAATGCAGAGCAAAACCTTTGCTTTAAATAATTTTTTTATATCCCAAAATTCTATGACTAAACTTAATCTTTGTCTGTAATCCAGCCCTTTTGGAGACAGCCTAGGCTACATAAAAGTTCAAGGCCAATGGGAGCTACATAGTGAAATCTTGTCTTAAAAAACTCATAATCTTTGCAATGACCCCTTAAATGAGGGAATTCAGTTCTGGAACAATGCTAATAAAAGGTTATTAAGTACAAATAATGTAACAGGTTTGATGCTTTAAAAATACTAATGACTTTGGGAAAATAATAAATCTCAAGATGGTAGTGATTGATAAAATTGGTATATAGAGAGAATTAAAGTTTCATTTTGAGCCAGGTGCTGGTAGTTCACACCAGTAATCCTACCTACTCAGGATGCTGAGATCTGAGGATCATGGTTCAAAGCCAGCCAGGACAGGAACATCTGTGAGACTCTTATCTTCAGTCAACCACCAGAAAGCCAGAAGTGTTGTTGTGGCTCAAGTGGTAGAGTGCTGGCCTTGAGCTGAAGAATTCAGGGACAGTTCCCTGGCCCATAGTTCAAACCCCATGACCAAAAAACAAAACAACAACAACAACAAAAAACAAATTTCATTTTGAGATGAAATAACAGCTTTTCAAAAGTTTTATTTGCTACATGTGGGAGAAAAATTGTCTTTAGTCAGAGTTTTCCATTAAAATATTGAAACAGATGTCATATGTGTTATGGTTTTACATAGAAAGCATGTTTAATAACACATGGAATGAGGAACAGGCATCCAACACACTCTCTTCCAAAGACCATTTGGGACTTTCAACCACTCTAGAGCACGACTTAAAAAGCTACTGATTTAATTTATTATGTAATAAATGTTAGATTTAAAAAATAATATGAAGTAAAATTAGGTTATAAAATTGTATGTTTATTGGTATGAATGTATATATTTTTGTTTAAAAAGCACAGCTGTATTTAGTATTTGCGTATATGCCAAAAATGAGTGGTATTATCTGTGACATAGCTATTAATTAGTAATTTGGACTTTTTTCTTGCTTTGAAAATCTGTTTTGATTCTGTATCTTGGCTATGGTAAATAATGCTGTAAGAACATGGTTGTGCTAGTGGCTTTAGTGCAGGCTGGTTTGTGGTCATTTGGGTAAATGTCCAGGAGTGGGATTGCTGGGTCTTAGGGAAGCTCTATGTTTAGTCTTTTGGGGAGCCTCCAAACTGCTTTCCAGAGTTGCTGAATAAGCTTACATTCCCACCAACAATGGAGTGGCGTTACCTTTTGGTCACATTCCTGCCAGCATCTGTTGTTAGTAGTTTTCTTGCTAATGGCCATTCTGATTGGGGTGAGGTGGAATTGCAATGCTGTTTTGATTTGCCTTTATGTCCAGAGATGTTGAACATCTCTTCATGTGTCTACTGGCCATTCTTATTTCTTTGGAGAAGTCTCTCTTTGAGTCTTCAGTCCAGGTTGTGGAGATGAGAGGGAAGGGATGGTAGGGGAAAAACAAAGGAAGAGACAAGAATGCTTGATAAGAAATGTACTCCTTACCTTGCTCATGTAACTATAACCCCTCCTCTGTACAGTATTCTCATAATAAAAAATTATTAAAAAGTCTTCAGTCCACTTATTAATAGGGTTGTTTTTCTTTAAGAATTTGTTTTAGGAAGATTTAATTTTTTGAGCTCTAAATATTTTAGATAAGAGGCTCTGGTCTGATGCCTAGCTAGTAAAAATCTTTCCCCATTCTGTGGGCTTTCTGTTTATCTTGCTAGCTATGTCCTTTGCCATGTGAAAACTCTTCAGTTTGATGCAGTTCCATTTATCCAGTCTTTCTTTGATTTGTTTTGTTTCTGGATCTTTACTTAGAAAGTTTCAACCCGTGCCAAGGAGCCCTAGTGTTTCCCCTATCACTTCTGTAATATTTTCAGGGAATCTGTTCTTATATTGAGGTTTTTGATCCATTTGGAATTAATTATAGTGCAGAGTGATATGTAAGGATCTAAATTCATTTTTTTGCATGTGTATAGCCAATTTTGCCAGCACCATTTGGTGTAGAGGGATATTTCTTCCTTCCTGTGTTTTTGGCTCTCTTATCAAAGATTAGGTGGCTATGGTTCCCCTCATTTGTAATAACTAGAATATGTCTGTATATCTACAACTTAATGCAATGGATAGTAAAAGACAAATAACTACAGTTGGACCTGATTAATTAAATAGTACTTTAGGCATTCACACACTGAGAACAAAGAAGGATATTCTTAGGAGAGGATAACAATGGCTCAATAGCTATGTGTATATAAGCATCATATAAAATGATGCTTATTGAAATGAACTCCAAGAAAGGGAAACAAAAGTATTTTTATTGTACTGTTTGCAGTTCTTTCTTTTTTTTGTTGTTTATTTTTCTCCTTTGGTTTATTCCCTGTTTTTGATCTCTGTATTCTTTGTCTTGTATATAAGTTTATCTGCTTTGGGGAAGGGAAGGGGAATCATAGAAACAGTGGGATGAAGGGTGAACCAACTCAACAGTGACACTCCCTAGACACTGTGTTGGAAATAAACTTTACAACTTAGGCAGGGGGAGGGAGGCGAGGAAGGGATAAAGTAGAAGAAAATGAAGGAGAGGATGACACTTCAAAAAGAAATTACTCATTACCTTACTTATGTAACTAACCCCTCTGTACATCACTTGTACAATACAATTGAAAAAAAATAGGTTTTACACTAGACACTTTGTAGAAAATGAACTACACAACTTGTGGTTGGGTACAGGAGGGAAAAACTGGGAAAGAACAAGGGAGAGTGCCATTGTCCGAAGGAAATGTAGTTATTACCTGACTATAACCACTCTGTATATAATAGTATAAAATAAAATAATCAGTTTTAAAATCTTCTACAATGAATATGTTACATCTAAATAAAAAGTTAAAAAGTTGAGAGAAGCAATAGCTCTTATGGGATGTAGAAACCAAAATATGATTTGTTGTAGAATTAAGTTTGTATGATTATTGTACTTATGTATATAGGGCTTGCCAGAGATATATATGCTTATTACTAATTTTTAATTTAGTTTTGACTAATACTTTTGCAAAATATGAAACTATCATATGAGTTTATGTAGAATAGGCAAACTATGCAGTTGAATTTCCTCCATCCCTCTTTCCCTCTGTCCCTCTCTTTCACTCCCTCCCTCTTCTTTTCTTTTTCCCTCCATTCCTCCTTTCCCTTTCCCCTCCTGTCTCCTTTTCTTACAAGCCTGAAGGCCTATCCCATGTTAGCAAGCGCTCTATTATTGAGCTACGTACTATTTTGGATTAATCATTTTATTACTGGAATATTGACTCCTTGCTTTATTCATTTAATAATTTACTCGTGCCATGTTGGTAGATGTTTTTCCTCTTTTTTTTTTTTTTTTTGCTTAAGGGTCAGAGACCTTAAGTACTTTTTGCTGTAGTCAGCCATCTGGAAATTTTGTGGTTTTGACTATCAACAGATTTTATTAAGGAAAACATTTAGCTAAAGCCTACTATGTGTATGTGTACATTAACCCTCAATTTATCTTTCCAGATGACATAATAGAAAGAACATAGTTTTATGTTGTTGCTAGCAGATAATGATTCTTTTTATTTCATTTTCATTTGTGACAGCTAATTTACTTCTAGTATTTACAAATTCTCCAGATTTTAAATATTATAAACAATTCATGCTTGTTGTTAATAAATCACACAATGTAGTGAGATTTGAAATGGCAAGTAAAAGATCTTGACTCTTATTCTCGAGAAATAAGCATTATTAGTACTTTCTTATTTTTCTTTCCAGACAATTTTTGTGCCTATGAAAAAGTTTGTAAGGACAAGTTTGTGCATAAATGGATGCATTTAGTATATATATATGTATATATTACGCACATATGTTTTACAGTATTATGCTACAGTATTTTGTTACTTATTGATATTATATTTATCTTTTACAAATCCATCTTGTTCTTTATGGATTGTAGTGCTTTTTTGAATAAAAATTATTAAATTTATTATATATACTACATATATACTACATATTATAGTATATTAAACATAAACTTGTTAAATTGTTAATAAGAGTTTAAAAAGAGTTACCAGGTTGTCTTTCAAAGTAATAGCAATGGTTTCTCTTCAAATATTTTTCCTTTATATTCTGGCTAATGCACAAAAACAAATAGTTGACATTAGGTATGCACAAAAACAAATAGCTGACATCAGGTAGATAAGTTTTACTTTTGAACAAATAGCATTTTCTATTATATTAAAGGTGTCAGTTATTTTCATTTTTTTAAATTTTATTTTATTTTATTTGTGAACATACTGTACAGAGGGGTTACAATTGCATGGGCAGGATAATGCGTACATTTCTTACCAAGTATTGCAGCCTCCTCCTTTGTTTACCCTTCATATAGTTATTTTCATTTTTTAAAAGAATTTTCTATTGTTTTAAAATGTGTTCCAAATACAATTTTCCATGTCAAAATTGAATTTCACATTTTATCCCAAATATAGCAGTACTGTGCCTTATTAGAAAATTCTTATTATTCTTATTAGAAAATTATTTTCTTATTAGAAATTTTTTATTAGAAAATTAATTCATACAGCTATGATCTAAAGTGATTACAGTTAATGATAATTATTTTTAACATTTATTATATGCAAGCTGAACTTAATAGACTTCATATAATAACTGTATCATTTGACTTCATGGTAGACTATTATTAATCAGTAGTTAATAGGAGTTTAGAATGAATGATTAAAAAGTTTTAGCCATCTCAATATGGATTAGATCAGGCAAGATTCATATTAATGCAAGATTCAGGGGAGCTTTAGTAAGGAACATGTTACATGAATTTAAAGAATTTTCTTAAAAATGACTTATTAGTTGGAAGGCAAAAAATAGTAGCTACACAGAAAAATTAGAGTTCACCTTGGCCAATATTTTTATCAACAGCATTGGCTAGGTGGTCATTAGTGTCTTTAGATGAGATTATGAGCAGGATTATTGTGTTAACCAGGACTGTATAATCTGAATCTTGTTATGAAAACATTCAGAAAAACTCCTAAGGAGGCATACTCACTATTTTAGTTCATTCTGGTCTCCCACTCATGACTCTTCTCTTGGCCCTATTTTGTTTTTTCTATTTATAGATCTAATTTATAGAATAGCAAAATTTATATCTTAAATTCATTTACTTTCTTATTGTGCAGACATGATTATTCATTTCTTGATGTATTTGATGGTCAAAGATACTGACCATGTAGGGTGGCTCAGCGTTGCACTGTTCAATAGGACATTCTGCACTCTTCATCATGGTAACTACTTCGCACTTGTTGAACCTTTAAAATAGGGCAAGAGTAGCTGAGAAATGGAAGTAAGGTGTTTTGTTTGTTTGTTCAGTTTTTGCTGGTACAGGGCTTAAGTTCAAGTACTGGGTCCCTTAGCTTTTTTGCTCAAGGCTAGTACTGCCATTTGAGTCATGGCTCCACTTCCATCTTATACTGATGGTTAACTGAGATAAGTATTTTACAGACTTTCCTGTCCTGGTTGGCTTTGAGCCATGATCTCAGATCTCAGCCTCCTGAGTAGCTAGGATAACAGACATGGCAGCACACACCTAGCATAATTTAAGTTCTATTTAATTTTTTAAAATTGTTGCTTGATACTAGTGACTTACATATAATAACATAGTGCTGAAGCTACTGTGGTTTTAACTTCTTTGTAGCTTGATGGTATTGTGAAGGTCTGACTTAACATCCCTTAGCAAAGAGAGCATAGTAAAAATATAGTATTATTTTAAATTTATTTAATAGGTTTAAATGTTCTGATATTGTGAATTATATTGTAAAATTAGATATTGGCTTGTTGATTGACTGTTTATATTCTGCCTAATTCCAAATTAAGATGATATGTAAATGTTAGGAAATGATACAATGTTAGTAGGATTATTAGTCATAAAAGAAACATACTTTAAATAAAGAAAATAAAGGAATAAGAAGAGAAAAAAGTCTAGAAAAAGATTCATTTTTTAAAAAAGTGAAACATGTCTGTCCCTACTGGTTGGTCAAATTATAATAGAAATTTAGTAAAAAAAAAAAAAAAGGTATAAAAAAAGACATGCCATTTTCTCAAGAGCAAATTTTTGTCCAAAGATTGAACACAAAAAGAATTCATTGTATCTTATGAGGGGTATCAAATCACATAATGGATGGCATCATTTCATAGTAATTTCATAAAATGATGGAGATATTTTCATCATATTTACATCATATCTTGGTGAAAAATATATGAAGGCCTGGAGTCTTTCAATAATCATGTTAGCAAAGTAGGAACAGATGGTTCTGCATGAGATGATGGGAGCCCTGGCTGATAAAGCAAACTTTGAGCCAGAGGCACTTAGCTGAGTCATTTTCAGTTTGTTTGTTTGTTTTTTTTTTTGTCCATCATGAGTATTGAACTCAGGGCCTGGGTGCTGTTGCTGTGCTCTTTCATTCAGAGCTAGTACTCTACCACTTTGGGCCACAGCTCCACTTTCTTTTCCCTGGTGATTAATTGGAAATAAGAGACATACAGACTTTCCTGCCTGGGCTGGCTTTGAACTGTGATCCTTAGATCTCAGTTTAGGATTACAGGTATGAGCCACCAGTACCTAACTACTTTCAGTTTCTTGACCCAAAGACATGCTATGATAAAAAGTGCTTAGACTGTTGTTTTTTTTTTTTTTACACAAAAGGTATCCAGTAATGTACTAATAATGTACTAGTTTCACCCCATGAATCATATGGCTACCGTATAACTTCTCAGGTTCAGAAATCCATATAGCAAACATTGAGGAAGTTCTTAAATTTTGAGGACAGTGAAGATCCAGTGTAAAGGATGATACAAACTGATGTGATGCCGTTTTATTTTGTAAAAGAAGAAGCATCTATAAAATAAATGCCTGGTTACAAACTTAATGAGTAATATGAAGATGAATTTTGTGAGACTTTGATTAAAGAAAGATTCTATTACAGGAGAGTTAATCTGGGAACTGAAAGAAAGGCAATAAAAAACCCCACAAGAGTGAAGTTGAGAGGAAAGGTCATGTGAACTTACGTTGGAAAAATACACATAGGCTATGCTTGCAGTGACTTGAAGGGTAACATTTTATTCTCTCTAAAAAGTAAGGAAAGCTGGTGAAAAATTTTCATGTAATAGATGTTGTATTAAGTTATTTATTTTTACCATAGGTACAGGGGATTGAACTTGTGGCCTTACACTAGCTAGAAAGGTGTTTTGCCACTGGACATATGCCTCCAGACCCTTTTTGAGGTAGATCCTAACTTGGCCTGAAATCCTTATACTTGGACTTCCATTCTTCACTGGAAATGACAGGTGTATGCCATAGAGCTCAGCATTTGTGCTTCCCATATATTTGAATAAATGACACACCCCACTGTGTCCAGCCATTTGTTGAGATGGACTCTCACAAACTTTCATGTGGTTTGAGGCCAGCCTAAGCAAAAAAAAAATGTTGGTTGTGGGGCTTGAACTCTGGGCCTGGGCACTGTCCCTCAGCTCTTCAGCTCAAGGCTAGCACTCTACTTGAGCCACAGTGCCACTTCCGATTTTCTGGTGGTTAATGAGAGAGTTTCATGGACTTTTCTGCCCAGGCAGGCTTTGAACCTTGATCCTCAGATCTCAGCCTCCTGAGTAGCTAGGATTATAGGCATGAGCCACTGGTACCTGCTCTAAGCAAAAAATTTTATGAGACTTAACTTGCTTTCTCATTGAGCACCAACTTCTGTTCAGATGTGACTGTGTAAGAGAAGTGTTTCCTGAGTATCCTTTCTAAATAATCTTCTATATATCTGCCTAAAATTACATATTTTAAACTATTTTATTTTGCATTTTACTTTATCAGCTTCTATATATTTATTTTTCTCCCTTTCTAGAATACAAAGATTTTTGTCTTCTATATTTCTGTATCCTAGAAGCCTAAAATAAATTGCCTAATGCATAATACTTGTTGAGAAGTCTATAATAAATATTGGTGCATAGTATGTGTGTTAAGTAAGTCTGTGTTTCAGAAAAGATTTCAGTGATGAACTATAAATTTGGTAGTCAATAAACATGTAGATGGAACTTAAAACCGTAGGAATGGATGAGATTACTAAGAGACAGAGTGTAGCTAAAGCATAAAATAGGACTCAAATTCCATTTATAAACCAGTGTAGGAAGACCTAGACAGATTGAAGGAAGACCAGGTGAGATATGTCATTGAAACTAAGAAAATAAATGTTCTCAGGATACAACTGGATTGAACAATGGTGAGATTTGTGAGAGATGCTTTGTAATTTTACCATTGAATATGGAAAGGTAAAGATTATCCTTGAGTTATTTTACTGGGATAGTTTTGATGGGTTTCAGATTGAGTGTATATGGTAGAAGAGTGTAGGGAACTTTGAGAAATTTTGCTGTGAAGGATAGTGAAATAGAGAATTGCATTTTAATCCTTGGCAAATGATTCTTATTTCCTTGAATGATAACTCTTTAGTAAATCAAATTTATGATTTTTTGCTGATTTCATAGATAATTTCAAGTGCCAATTTTGTTTTATATTCACAATCATCCTTATAAACATGTAGTATTATTAACCTCAACAGAAGTTCTATCCTGAGATCTGAGGTGTAGATGGTTTAGTAATTTTCTTAAGATTATACCTGTGTATGGTAGAGCTTTTGCTGTTATCCGCTGTGCTATCCTGTCCCTACATTAAGAAAGCAAATGTTTCATCTTCTAATTCTGTTAAATATACATTCCTTTGGTGAGTCATTTGGTAAAGTCAAGAATTCTTTTTTCCTTCACTTATATCTTATTATATAAATGTATATGTAGGGCTAGAGTGTGGGTAACTATTCTTTTGATAATAATCAAGTTTTTAGAGCTAGATGGGACATTTAATTAAATAATGATGAAAAAAATTCTAATCAGGTAGACCCATTTTCCAAATTAATTCTTCTCTCCCATTTTTTTGCCTTTTCTTTTGGGTGTGAACTTTATAATTTCAGATTTATTTGTGTTTATAACAATAATCAGTATTTATTCCTTCATTCACTTTGCTACCTTAGAAGGCCTACTACATGTAGAGTGACAGACTAACCATATCAGATTTATAATTCTTTTTTTTTTTTTTTTTGTCATGGGGCTTGAACCTCTGGGCTTGGGTGCTGTTCTTCAGCTCTTCAGCTCAAGGTGAGCATCTACCACTTGAGCCACAGCGCCCCTTCCGGTTTTCTAATGGTTTATTGGAGGTACGAGTCTCGGGGACTTTCCTTGACCGGGCTGGCTTTGAACTGTGATTCTCAGATCTCAACCTCCTGAGCAGCTAGGATCGATGCCCGGCAGATTTATAATTCTTAAATATACTCTTTTGGTTTCATGATATTCTATTTTGACAGTCATGAATAACAGGCTCATAGCTGTCATTGAAAAGGGATGCTTATATTTTAGTCCCACAAGTTTTTTTTATATTTATCTATTATTGAAAAGTCTATCAATATTACTTACTATAGGGCTTATGCTGTATGTGTAGGATTTTTATAGTTTGTTATTAGTAACATGCTAATAACAATTTAGTAAGTAAGCATACATATGTAAATTATTAAATGAGTGGACAGTGCTCTCTTGTGTTAATGTTTGATAATTAAATTTTCAACTTAAAATTACTTTAAAACTTAAACTACCATAATTCTTGTTTGATACTTAAGCATATTACTTACTAGTTGGCCTGTCTTTATAGAAATCCGTAGGTTAGAGAACCTACCCTTTAATCCCTGTTATTGTTGGACAAGGTCAAATGTTTCTTGGAGATATTTTCCTAGGCATTTACCTCCAAATGTTAGAAATAAAGACCTATTGATGAATATGAACAAATAAGAAAATATATTAATCCTTTTATTCATCAGCTTCATAGTTTACTTGTTTAAGACATTTTAAATAAAAACTGGTCAACTTATTGAATTAAATTCAAAATAAATTTGATTTAATTCAATAAATTCACTTATTTTAACTCTTTCTTTAAAAACATATCAATTCAAAGATTACTGGCATACTTTCCTAGTGACCTCTGGCCAAGAAATAATGTCTGTCATAGGCAGAACTACATTAGCTGTAGTCTCTCAAGTTTCCATAATGAAATATTTTGCCTTAGTGAAAATAATTCATATTTCCCACTATTCCTTTGTTCACTTTTTCATTTATTACCCTCCTGGTTACAAAATCAACGCCTGTATAATAAAATGGCTATTTTTGTAATTGCATGTATTTTAATTTCTAAGCAAAAAGTTTGCTGAAATTTTTTTATGGTCAAATTCATCTGAAGTAAATGATTGATATTTAGAAGTTGGCTTATGTAATTTTCAGTATTATACCAATGATAGGATTATCATTAATCATGTTTTAGTATACAACTAGGCTTTTTACATTTATTAGTGTTCAAATACTTTTAATTTTATTCTTTATACTTATAATTTTATTCAAATACTTTTAATAAAAACAACACATGACTGAAATGATTGAAAATGATGAAAGTGCTATATAGGTTAGGGTTCTTAAGCTGCAAATAATAGAAATTAACTGGCTATTTTTAAGAACTAAAAAAATTGATGAATTTACAAAATCACTGAGAATTCAGAAGAATTAGGCTCAAAGCATAGGGTAAAGGTAGAAGATAGGCATCTAACAGAACCATGGCCAGAATGACAGCACAACATGTGTGAATTAATATATAGCTGCCGCGGATAATTGAGTACTTACTTTCTTAGTATTCAGTATTGAATATTTTCTCATTCAATTTCAGTATTGAATACTGTCACCTTTGAATGCACCTGTGCCACCATTACCTCATTTTACCATTACCTTGAAGTTGCTGCCATAATTTCCCATTTGTGGAAGCAGTGTGGATCCTCTGTTCTTTCCTGTATTGAACCATTTTTTTTTCAGCTTAAAGACCTAGATGAATGTTACTGAATTGCTGAACTACAGTCTAATGTACTAAGGCTGTAACCTCAAAAATATTTAAGACGGTGAGTTGAGAAACACTTTCAGATTGTGTAGTAGAAACTGAGCTCTGTGGTCTGTTAATACTCATCAGGTAAAGAATTTCTCAAATGTTGGAATAAGCTCAGCTTTTAATTGGCCAGAAACTGACAGATAGCCACTATATTGACAGTCCATTGCATCTGTTGATACCGCATCTGATTTCTTTCTGTTTCATTGTTTTATGAATTTTTCAACTGTATGATTGCAAAAAGAAAAAATTCATAAATTAAAAATGGTGTATTGAGAGACTTGGCTGGTCATATATTTAGCTGTTCTTATTTATAAAGAGGATAATTTCCCAACCTTTGCATTTTTGTTTATTTGTGGTACTGGAGATAGAATGTAGGCCCTCATGCATGCTTCTGAGCTATAACTACAGTCTTATGATGTTATTTTTAGTTATTTTTTAAAAGCAGGCTCTGTGAAATAAAGGTAGTACAGATAACATACTGACAGTGCTGTTTGCCCACCTAGACTTTGACTACTTTATAAATTCAGTTTGGATACTTTGCTTTGAAAGTCTAATAGAAGGAACAAAAATGTTTGGGCTATATTTGAGATTACATATTAATATGACCCTTGTTCCTGTTATCATTAGGCATATTATACTTACTAGAATCCACATTAAATTTATATACAAGAAAATCAGACCTTAGAGAGGTTAAATAACTCAAAAAATTTGATTAAATATTAATAAACATAAAAAACATCAAAAGTAGTCAGAAAAAGAAACTTTTCGTCCCTTCCCTTCCACCTTTCCTCCCTCCAGCCCTCCCTTTTTTCTTCCTAATTTTCCCTTCCTCTCTCCCACTCCCCTTTCTCCTCACCCCTTCTTTCTCTCTTTCTTAGTGGTATAATGTCTCTGCCATGCTGGCTTCAATCATATTTCCTGCTTCAGCCTCCATAGTGCTGAGATTACAGGTGTGTGCCCTTACAGCTAGCTGCTGCCTATGTTCCAGTTATGCATCTGATTTTTGCCTTAATTATAGGAATGGTCATCATACTTGGTTAGTATGTCTCAGTTCCATGCGTTTTATATGTAGAATTTTGAGGAAATCTTATCCATATCCTAATAACTGTTGGTTATGCCCATTCACAATCATTTTACACTTGTTTACTATTTTAAAGTTTTAACGAAATTTACTCAATTTGTTCTTGCTATATTTTGTACTCTGAAAATGAGAACACATTACAAAAAATTAAAAAATGAAGCCGGGCGCTGGTGGCTCACGCCTGTAATCCTAGCTACTCAGGAGGCTGAGATCTGAGGATCGTGGTTCAAAGCCAGCGTGGGCAGGAAAGACTGTGAGACTCCTATCTCCAATAAACCACCAGAAAACCGGAAGTGGTGCTGTAGCTCAAGTGGTAGAGCGCTCGCCTTGAGCTGAAGAGCTAAGGGACAGCGCCCAGGCCCAGAGTTCAAGCCCCACGACTGACCAAAAAAAAAAAAATTAAAAAATGATATGTTGCCATGTAGTGTGAGAATATGTGTAGGAATCACCAGAGTAAAAAAAAAATTAAAGTATGATTCTCTTACAGTGATAGCTGTTAACAAAATTAGGTTAGTTTATTATATTTTACATATAAAAGTAAATATAGCATGTTAAATTATGGAGATGGAAGAATCCAAACTGGCACAGCTTACAAATTAATCTTGCCTTTTATACCACAGAGCAATATCCAAGCATAACTCAAAGGTAGTCTTTGCTTAAATAGTTCTCTTTGCCTAGACTGAGTCTTCTATGATGTTATCTCTTCTATTATAAGTTCTCTTTTCCCCATGTATTTTTGGATAATCAGATCCTATTTACATTTCACTCAGAAATAAGTCCTCTGAACTTCCCTAATAATTCAAGATTTAGCTGTTTTTCTCTCGTTGGTATATTCTTTTCATTTTGCTAAAGCACATGTACAAGTACCATTTAAACAAAGAGTAAGTGGAACCTATTTTCTGAATTCCTACATACTTGAACAATATTCATTCTCAGACTTGATTATACAATCTACATTGTAGTTCCTAAGTTTGTTAAAATTATTTTTCCTCAGAAATGTGAAGGCTGTCTTGTCTTTTCTGATTTGGTATCGGCTGAAATCAAATGGTGATTCATGGTGGACAACATGTTTATTCTCTGAAATTAGAGCGATTGGTGAATAATTATTCCCTTCTTTCTTGAAAGGAATTGAAGACAGGGTTTTCTTATAGCTTATAATGGCCTTGAACTCAACTGTCCTCCTGCCTTTGCCTCTCTGATGCTAGGATTATAGGAATGAACCACAACATTAATACTTTTTAAATCCTTTAGAATAGAGAGGTTTGTTAGGAAAAAACAAAACTGATAATCAATGCAGAAGAGTGAGAAAGAAGAAAGTACAAATAAGATTAGAAAATCTTGGATTACCTCATTTTTTAAAATCCTACATAATTTTGATCAGTCTTGGTTTTAGTAGTATTGATCAGTGACATACTTGCGACAGTGATCATCTTTCTTAAAATAAAGAAGCATATTTTAAATGTAGAATTTAGATATTTATTCATTCACTTTTTAGCTTTCTAAAAATTAGAATTTGTCCTTGGCATATTTTCTTTGTCTTTCAGGCTAGGGCCTAGATAAGTTAACTGAGTAATCCAATTCCTTTCAACCCTTTTTCTCTTTCCATTCCTTATAATTATACTTATACTCATGGTAATTGTGGGAAGAATTTAATATATAATTAGGAGAAACTGAACAAAAAAGAAATTAGCATGTGTTTGGACTTAAGTGCACGGGCTGAATAAAGCAGTGACCCAAGGATATCACTGAATGGTCTGCGGAATAGGCTAGGGTTCTACATATCAAGGGAAAATAATAATAATGAAATGTAAGAAAGAAATGTGGAAGGGAAGAAAGGATTGAAAAAAGTAATTTGACAATACAGTATATTACCAAGAAAACATCTTTAAATGCTGTTAGGCATGAAAAATTATAAATTTTTGGAAACCAAGTCAAGCATTGTTTTAACTTCCTTCTGTGAAAAATGGGCTGACAAATCTATTGTTTTCTGCCATACATGTTCATGTTTGAAACATACCATTGTTGAATAAAGTTCATATCTGACGTAATATATGTGACCTTCCACAGCTTGTGGCATTTTTGTTTTCTTGAAACACGTGTTTGTCATTATTCTGTCTTTTAGAAAGTTCATAGGCATTCATCCAGGAAAAGAAACTAACAGCAACCAAATGAATCTATATTATTGTCTAGGAAAAAAAGTATGTTTGTAACCACACCCTGTAATTGTAATTGCCTTTCTTTTTTAATTTAAATCTTTTTTTGGG